>NC_081411.1:711594451-711839451 GCF_030272615.1 Cryptomeria japonica | reverse complement strand
ATTGGGCATCAAATTATCCATTCATTGAACCAGTGGAGAATCCAATTGAAGGCGAGCCTCCAATAGAGTGCAGGTGTAAGATTTGTACTTGGAAACATAACAAGGAAATTAGGTTGCAGCTAAAATTTGACACCATAGAAAAGCATATGGGTAAAGTTTATGAAAAACAAATGATAGACGGGGTTGAAAAATCAGTGATAAGATGGAAAACAAAGGAGGAATGTAAGCATGTGAGGAATGCCGAAGAGTATTATTTTTATTAGAAAATACAGACGAAGCCTGTTGAAGTTAAAGGTTCTATTGAAGCTAGTTTTGGAAAAGCAATGCAAATAGAACAACTCAGAAAAGTTGTTCAGTTAAGCATTGTTTTTTATATTTTGAGCAGAGGGCGTGCTATGACAGATTTCCCATCAATTAGTGGTTTATTACACTTTTTGAAAGTTCCTAACTATCCTAGTAGATACTGGTCAGTAAACAATAGATAGGAATGTGCAAGTTGTCTTGCCGAGGTTGAAAAATAAGATGTAAAGGAAAAAATAAGAGAGTCAAACTTTATTGCATTTTCTTTAGACGAAGTTACGGCAGTAGACAATACTTCATGGGTATGCATGCATGTTTATACTGTAGAGAATCATACTCGCCAACCTCATCTACTATCTATTGCTAAAATGAAGGCGAGTGCAACAGCGGAAAAATTATTTCAACTAGGAAAGAGAAGTTTAATTGAATATGGAGGTATGGATGACATGATGGTAGCCAAAGAATTGGTTTGTGTTGGAGCAGATGGAGCTTCAGTAATGCAAGGTCACAGGAACGGTCTTTGTACAAAGATTGAAACTTCATTTGCACCGTACATTACTACAATTCATTGCATGGCTCACATAACGAATCTAGCTCTTGGAATTGTGAGCAAGTTTGCTTTGGTTAAAAAAATTGAAATTTAAATAAGACAGATCTACTCACACTTCTGTCGAAGTCCCAAGTGATTTTTAGAATTTCAACACTTTGCTGATGGAATAACTGATGGGAACAAGCTTCTCAAGGATAATGATACCAGATGGATCTCTTTGGATGGTCCAGCACATCGAGTGTTTTCAGAATATCCATCTTTGATTGGACTATTTCACACAAGTCACGACGAATCAGATCAACCAAAAATTCTTGACATTCTTCGAAGGTTAAGTAATTTAGAGACACTCTTAACTTTAGTAGCTCTTCTGTCCATGCTAGAGGAAATGAGGAATATTATGAAGGCTGCCTAAAAAAGAGCTCTATATATTTTAGAATATGCTACACTGCGTAAGATGACATGCATGACCCTTGACAATCTCTATCGAAATCAACCAACACTATCTGATGAAAAATTTGTTAAGTGGCAGACACTCACAAATTTGAACAATCTTGATAACTTTTTACAAATCGGTGCAGACGGGGAGGTATGTGCCAATGAATGGGGAGTTGAGATACCAATGCACTTCTATGCCACGGTCGACCCCGAGGAACCAGGAAAGTGCCCCATGAAGCAACTAGCAAGAGTTACAAGGGAATATTTCGACAAGATTGTTGAAATTGTAACTACTTCTGTGAAGAAAATTGTGTATGATCTTTCCTCACAAATTAGAAGCAGATTCCCTCCCGATAACCTTCTTGAAGCCATGTCTATTGTGTTTCCTCATCATTGGAGCCTCAACATTGCATCTGATTTTTGAAGTAAGCTACTGATTTTGATAAAACAATTTTGCACATCCAGAGAATTGAATGGAGTAACTATAAATGGAATATTAGATGAAACTCATCTTCGAGAGCAATCATCTCATTTTGCATACACTATGAGAGAACAATATGGCAAAATGGAGAACCCCCGTGAAGAGGGATCAGTAACAAGGCTTTGGAAAACTATAGCTGAGAACTCAGCATTGCGTGATTCAATGCCAAAATATTTGAAGCTTGTTGATTTATGTCTTACCGTGATATTGGGTTCAGTGGAAGATGAGAGAGTTTTCAATGCTTTGGGGTTCCTAAAATCAAAGCTAAGAAACAAACTAGACAAAAATTTGGAAAATTGCTTGAGGCTCTATACATCTAGGTATGATGTCCACACTTTTCCTTATGATAGGGCACTGCAAATCTGAAGGTCCAAATGTGAAAGAAGAGGTTTGGTCAACACTTCAAACCAAAGTGCCAAGGGACTATTGACTCATGTACTAGACCTGCTGGTAGCATTGAGATGCAGTTCAATGAAGGTATGCAGACTCAGAGTGAAGAAACCACATACAAGAGTCAAGAAAGCTTTGAATTTGATGAGGATGAATGGCAAGTGTAAGAGATTGGTATTTATTAATCTTATTACTGTATCTCATCATTCATATTACAAAAGCATATTACTTTTTGTAATTAGAATTTAATATTGATTTGTAATTGTATTTTTCAACTTTCTATTTCCAGATTTAAAATAGCATAATAATAAAAAAGACCATAATGTGTTTATTGATGCATAGATGTTTATTGTTTATTTAGACATGTTTGAGTCTCAAATCTGTGTGATACATTTCAGAACCATATGACACAATTCATTCAATAGTAATACACATGTCGAGAACTTAGATTTTCATTAATTCTTTCAAAATATAGCCATATGATACAATTCATTCAATAGTAATACACCAATCTATGTGATTCTCCATGTAAATTACAAAAGTGAATACAAAGTTTCAGAACCCTTTGCAAATGACCCTGAATTCCCTTTTATAGAAACAAGGGAGCAACAACAGCTTCAGGCCGAATTGCAAGTTTGCAACATGTGAAGACTCAACATCAAAATCACAAACTCAGCACAAATTTATATGGCCATCACAGGCCATATTAGCAATTTAACATCTGCTACATGTCTGATGTCTCATGTTCAAAAAACAGAGTTCAAAATTAAATATTAATTCACGTCATGACAAATTAAATATAGATAATAGCAGTGCCTAAAACTTAGTAATCAGAAATAGAGAAATACATAAATGTTAAAGCAAGGGAGAATTTGAGAATACAAATTTACTGGCTGAAGTTTTGCACTGTGCATCATAGATTCATAGGCTGGATTAGCAAAATAGCAATGGCAAGTGCTGGTTTTTTCCTATTCACAAAACAAAGTTATTTTAAGCAATCCCAAATTCCAAACATAAAAAATATAAAACCTTGAAATTAAGAGTAAAAGAAGAAAATTGTGCAATACATATTATGATTCTTAAGATTTCTGCACCAGTTTTTGTAGGGTGCTCCACTCTTCGTCTGATGGAAGGTCAATATTCTGTAAACTATGGAAAGTCAATTGCAACTTCATCAACATTCCATATTTAGAAGATTGACTTGACATCACTGTTTCATCCAATACCGAATTTAGAGTTGTAAATGGTTGGATGAATTCCAGAAAGCTTTGGGGAGTTGTGTCCTTAGGAAGCAAGTCTAAATCAGACTTCATTTTTATCTCCATGATTTTTTTGTAAGCTTCTTTTCCAATGAATTTATTTGACGGGTCAACAGTCTTAGGCAAACCAAGTTTAATCAAATTAGTTTTCCTTTCTTGCAGCTTAAATATCCTTTTTCCACAATTTTCCATAACTTCTGATGTTTCCCTTAGTTTCTGGCATTTTTGAATGATAGATGATGTCATAATTGTGGCATCAATGTGGCTCTTAATTCCCTTGGATGCCAAGTAGCTATCAGTGGAACTGTAGACTACTTGCAGAATCTTTTTTGCCATATCCTCTTTTGAATAAACATGTATCCTCTTCTCAAAGTGCCCTTTGATTTTCATATAAATTACTCTCAGACTTTCATTCAATTCAAACCATTCACACAACTTGTCACTCTACATTATTTGCCGCCAAATGTTTTCTTGTATATACTTCGTTGTATTTTTCATATTATCTTTCAATCTATCCTCCAAAGTTTTTATTTTATCATT
This sequence comes from Cryptomeria japonica, assembly GCF_030272615.1. NCBI lineage: Eukaryota > Viridiplantae > Streptophyta > Pinopsida > Cupressales > Cupressaceae > Cryptomeria > Cryptomeria japonica. Next base: position 711,835,496 of record NC_081411.1, on the reverse strand, counting down.
TGCATTGTGCAGGTGTTCTTTCATTTGTGCACATTTTTTTCTTTCTTCCTCTACTTCCTCTTGCAAATGTTTTTCTTTTTCCTTCCCATGATCCAATAGGTCCTGTAATTTTCTCATTTCGGCAACAACAAACTCATAACTTGTGTATAATTTTTGAAAACTGGCTCTTTCCTCATCAATTTTTTTACTCCTTTTAGCTAGTTTTTCACTCAGGTCCTTCAATTCTACATCCATATTCTCCTGCTCTGTAATTTCTACTGCAGGGCCCCAAATTTTTATCCTTTTCTTTAAATCATCACACTTGTTATCTACTGCTTTCCTCTTTGATTTTTCATTTGCCAGGTCTGCCTGTAACTTTTCTATTTGTTTCTCCATTTTTTTCTCTCTCTCCACCTTTAGCAGTGAAGTGTAGACCACTTCGTTAGTCCTTTTTGACACACTAATTTTGTCCACATTATGTACTTTGGAAAAATCCATTTTGAGGGTGCTAACTTGAAATTCAGAGGGATCTATCTGACTGTGTGGTGGATTTTTATCTTTAGTTGGGGCTGGGGGCATAACAACCATGAACTCCATCATATCTTTATGTGGGTCATATGTTGGAAATACCATGTTCCTTGTAGGCTCTTCGTTTAAAACTTCAGTCAGGGAGACCCTATGAAATGCTTTCTTTTTTTCTTTATTTGCTTTTGTTGTATGTTCATACTTTTCATAGTAATCACAAAATTGAAAATTTGGGCTTGTTGAAGCAATTAAATGTTTGAAAGGTGACATAGGAATACCCGAGGCTCCAGTTCCACTTATTCTTGTGGATTTAACTAATGCTTGACTAGGATTACCAACAACAATTCTTGATCATGTCCCACTCCCACTGACACTTTCATTTGTAGTTTTCATAATCTTTTTAGGTGTGTGATCTGAAGCTGTAAATGATTGTTTTGTAGTGTCAGTGGCACTTGATATAGGATTCTGAATAGTATTAGTATCTACCACTAGTGGCCTCTTGCGAAAGATATTTTGTTGTAGCCCTTGTCCAACAACAAGACAACTAGTATCAGTAGTACTAGTAGTACCCATGCCAACCCCACCAATCACAACATCACTTGACTGAACAATAATGGGAATACTATCCCCAGATTCCCCACCTGTGGTAGTGGCACTTGATTCACCACCAATGGGAATACCATGATGTGGTGGTGGTTGTGGATTTGAACCTGAAACAAATGTAGGTGGACCCTGAGGGTAATGAGTAGTACCTATTCGCGATGAATCTGAAGAATCAAGTCCAATGACTGGTTTAACAGGAGCTTTTGATTTTGACTTTGATGGAAGTTGTACCTGAAGTGGATACCAAATGCCCTCTCCTCTGACACCTAGACCACCACCTTCAAAACCCATTTTTTCCACAATGCTTGCCCCTTTGCTATATTTTTCTTTCATGGACTCATTGACTGCACCTAATATTTTAGGGACTGTAGTAGTGGTTGGAGTGGGATCGACCTCATACTCATCATCATCTTCAATCTTGTCATATGTTGTTGTGAGATGCTTCATATTCCACAATTTGCTAAACTCTCCATCCTCGTCGATGGTCTCAAATTCTGCACTGGTCTTTGGTTCACCGAGATTCTTCCTCATAGTCCAAAAATCATTTATTTTGGTTTGGGTCCAAAAACTCTCTTTACATTCTTGCAGAATTGATTTGGGAATATATTTCTTAGATGGATTAGCATATTTTAAGTAGAAATTGTAGGACCTCCTATTTTGGATGCCCTGGCCCTCCTCTGTTGTCCTCTATGTGTGCAATGCCATAATTTGTGATGAATTTTTTTCTATTGAAATGTTATTGTTAGCTGCAATTTTCTCCATCTCTTTTTTAACCTCATCCTAGGAGTCCATGTTTCTAAGCTTTTCTAGCAATGGTTTACTTTCATGTTGACATAATGCTGAAGAGTTCCCATTTTTCTTAAGCCTTTCTTGAACTACACCGATTGGATCATGTTGCCAGAGACCCTCATCACCAAAGTTAAAAACTGTCAAAAAATCATGTGCCACATTGAATGATTTTCTCTCAAATGTGAACCCTCCACATGCGAAAGACGAGGAAGGAAATATGCTCTTCTTTTGCTCACCATGGAAGTGCCTATCTATGCTCTCCAATTGTCGTACATACTCCAATGCAAATACCCTCTTTATCACATGTATTGGAAGTCTGTATGGTTTTACTGTCGATCTGTAAAACCTTAACACAGTGAATTCTTCCATGAAGAACCAGTCAGCCAATTCTATTTGACTTCCGAGTTGAATGCAGTCTCTACAAGACATAGGTAACCTAGGCATTGGAGTGCTTGTAATTTCATTATACATTGGTGCCAAAAAGAAGTGTACAAAATGGTTGTAGTTCTTTCTGTTATCATGCATCCTTATCTTTGGTGTCCATTCATATATTGGACACTATGTTCTCTTCACAGTCTTCTCATCAATCTTATAGTTCACAATTTGAAGCTTGTTGGTCTCGAATATTGCACTATACTTGGATAGAAGGAGATATCACAAGTAGGATGAGAATCTAAATGTCTTACAGGAACCTTTTTTTATCATTAGTAATTGTTTTTGTATGGATTGAACAATATGCTCAATAAAATTATATCTTACTAGCCGACCTACACAATGGATATTATAAATCATTTAAAGAAGGCTTGCACCCACTTCCCTCTCATTTTCCAATCTCAGGCAAAACGACAACAAGGAAATAGTATCCCCAACCCATGGAACAAAAATGTTAGAATCATAAGGAGGCTTATGATTCTGATCCAACAGAATACCACTCTTTATTAGAGATTTGATAAATGAATCTCTACGACTTGGATCGAGACTCTCATAATTCCCTACCAGCTTTCCTAGGTCAATTTGGACATTTGAGTTTTGGGCTTCAAATCCTAGGTTCAACAAACGAGTAAATTCTCTCTCGTTTATGGATATAATTTCCTCTTTTGTATTTTTATTGACAATTACTTTTTTATCTTCATCATAATTTTTAGTGCAGAGCATGACAAAATCAGGGCAAGGAAATACTTCAGGTAACACCATGCTTCTCAATCCAACATCCCACGATGCGATTTTATTTGTTCTTTGTTTTAACATTGGGTTGAAAACAGTAAATTTTGCCTTGGTTGCATTTGCTGCCTTACTAGACAATGCATATCTAATATCTATGATACGCTTTTCACCATGGATAGCAGGGTCATAAATATCATGGTATTCATCAGTGAAACCTGGTGTTTTAACTAGCTCGGTTAGGTACATTTTGTTTTTCACTTTGCTTCCTGTTGAACTACTGCTTCCCGTTTTCCCCATCGTTGTTATTGTTAATAATTCAAAATAATGCTAGATAAAAACCTAAAAATTCTAACCCTCAAATTGGACCATGAGATTAAAAAAAGCAAAAAAGGTGGGATGTAGGTGTTCTAGATTTTACCCAGAATTTCTATTTCACTAGATTGGTGCAGACAGCCTCTGTTGCAAGTTGCATTCCTCAATCTAGTAGTTGTTTCTGAATCTCCCTTGATTTACAGGTTTGTCCATGAAATGAAATACGATTATGATTTACTAGTCTCTTATTTTGAAAACTCTGAAAGGTACAAAAATAATACCTAAAGGGCAAAATATCTAGAATCATGTTGTAATTTTATTAATTACTATTAATAACTATTCGATGCCGAAGGACAAAACATTCATTACTTCAGTATAAATTATGAGGACATTAAGAATCATGTTGTAATTTTATTAATTATTATTAATAACTATTCGATGCCGAAGGACAAAACATTCATCACTTCAGTATAAATTCTGAGGACATTAAATGTAAAACGTTCAATTCCAGGCGAAGTTCTCACAAATGTGTTCACTTCACACATTCGGGCCGAAATACACCCTAATTCGTTGATCTTTGCTCATCCAATAGACGAGAGTACCTGTTGTCAGATGTCGTGGGTCCCATGACTTCTGCCATTTTTCGGGCACGTCACCATACTTGTGTGACTTTACGGGTCTATTTTTTAAGTCTGTTTAATAATTTTAAACTTCTGCCCAAAAAATAGCTTTATAGACTTAATTATATTTAATTAAATTTACAACGTTTCAATTCCAGGCGAATTTCTCACAAATGTGTTCACTTCCCACATTCGGACCGAAATCCACCCTAAGTCGTTGATCTTTGCTCATCCAACAGATGATGGTACCTGTTGTCAGTTGTCATGGGTCCCATGACTTCTGCCAGTTTTCGAGCACGTCACCATACTTGTGTCACTTTTCGGGTCTATTTTTTAAGTGTTTAATCATTTCAAACTTCCGCCCGAAAAAAAGCTTTATAGACTTAATTATATTTAATTAAATTTAAAACGTTTCAATTTTGGGCGAAGTTCTCACAAATGTGTTCACTTCCCACATTCGGGTCGAAATCCACCCTAAGTCGTTGATCTTTTCTCATCCAACGGACGATGGTACATGCTGTTAGTTGTCGTGGGTCCCATGACTTCTACCAGTTTTCGAGCACGTCACTGTATTCATGTCACTTTTTGGGTCTATTTTTTAAGTCTGTTTAATCATTTTAAACTTCCGCCTGAAAAAGAGCTTTATAGACTTAATTATATTTAATTAAATTTAAAATGTTCAATTCCGAACGAAGTTCTCACAAATGTGTTCACTTCCCACATTCGGGCCAAAATCCACCCTAAGTCGTTGATCTTTGTTCATCCAATAGACGATGGTACCTATTTTTAGATGTCATGGGTCCCATGACTTCTGCCATTTTTCTGGCACGTCACCATACTCGCGTCACTTTCCGAGTCTGTTTTTTAAGTCTATTTAATCATTTTAAACTTCCGCCCAAAAAAGAGCTTTATAGACTTAATTATATTTAAAATGTTCAATTTCGGGCGAAGTTCTCACAAATGTGTTCAGTTCCCACATTTGGGCCGAAATCCACCCTAAGTCATTGATCTTTGCTCATCCAACGAACGATGATACTTGTTGAGTGTTGTCAGATGTCGTTGGTCCCATAATAAGAGACATTTAAATTTTAAAGATGTGCAATAGTTTGAGATAACTATTAAATATAATGTTAATATTATTTATAAAAATTTGAAATTCAAAAATAGTATAAAACATGAAACTTAGTTTCTAGAATAAAACAAATAACTAAATAAAAATAAAAATTTTGATATACAATTTGAAAGGTAAAAGTTTAATATAAAAAAGAGAACATTCAATATTAAATCTAAAATATTAATTTAAAGTTTAACAAAATTCTTTTAAAAATGTTTACGATATATAATTTAAAAAAATACTTTAATATATATATAAAAGTTCAACATAAATTTAGTGTATTACTTTAAAGTTTAACAAAATTCTTAAAAAATATGTTTACGATATATAATTTTAAAAAATAGTTTAAAAATATATATAAAAGTTCAACATAAATTTAGTGTAATATAAATTTTAATTTAATAAATAAATAAAGACTAAAAATATATAATTTTATTGATAAATAATGTGGTGAATCTTATTGATAAACCTGCACCTCCTAAGGACCTATGCAATATGCATTACCTTTGATCCTAGTGAGACTATTGGAAATTGAAATTTGAAATACCTGATGGCCCACTATAAGTCTATATATCACCTACAAAGATCAAAGACATACTCTCATGAGGGATTCTCATTGATGATTGATCCAACATGTATGGTGAATGTAATAAGTCAAGAATATCTTTATACTTTACATTGTTACAATTGCATGAAGTAACATATTGGTATGATAAATTCGATTTAGTGTTTAAGATCTTAGATGGTTTCTCTTGTCTTACTATAGGTTCTATTACTCTTCCAGTTCCCGTTAAGGTTGGTACTAAGTGCTTAGATGTGATTTTTGCTATCATTCCTAAATCCTACTTCAGATCAATTTTGTGTGAAGTTGGGACATCCTTGCCCTTGGTTCGCTTCCATGAAAGCGATCCCATCTACCCTTCACAAATGTCTCAAATTTCTTCATTATGAAAAAATCTTAACTATAAATCATAACATGTACCCAGTACCAAGTTACCAACCCACACATGCACTAGTTCAAAACTTCAACAACAAGTAAGTTGGAGTTTTAGTTTTAATTCACTTGTTTTTCGCGAGATAAACTTCTTTTTTATATATATTTATAAAATTATAATCAACCATAATCAATGTACAAATAATTAATGGAACGAACTGCATTTTATTTTTTATATATTAAATACAGAGGAAGAAGCATTACATAAAAAAGATCACAGTATTAAATTTATTTCTATTTTTTAACAAAATATTGAATTAACGTAGCTCATAAACAAAAAGCATTTGAAAAACTTTCATTAATAAAAATGAAATAGAGTAATAGAATATTAGAAAGCATTTTTATATCCATAAGACTCTAAGAGGAAAACTAAAACAAATTGGAATTTGAAAAATTATTATTAATATTGAAGCTTTAGAAATTTACAATTTTTACGTCTAAGACTTGAGTCCCTCAAAAACTTAAAAGCCAAAATGAGGGCCCCCGACCCACGGGGGTGGGGCTAGGGCATAGGTAGTGGATGGTTTACAACTTTTCCCTAAGAATCTGGCCCTCCTTCCATGTAGAATTCTTCAGACAACATAAGCTGAGAGAATTCTTCAAGCCACATGTAGTTTGGAAAGTAGTCCAATAGCAACCATTTCCGGAGGAAGTCCCTGCCAATCCACACCCATTTCCTGTGACATGTCAAGTGCTCCGCATTCAGGTTCAGGAGAAATGGTTGCCTGACCACTGGCATTGTTTGGTCAGGGAGGAGAAGCTTGGATAATTCACTCACCCAAGGGATCCCTACCCCTACTTCTGCAAGGACGACAAAGTAATGTCGTCTCCAAGGAAGTCTTCCTTAAAAACCTTCCTCAACAGCATCAACATATCCACCTTGTCTCCTCTGAGATCCAGAAGAGACGCTAAGAATCGAGATGTAATGTCCGTGTTAACACGGTATCTATTTTCATTTCACAGAAACTCTCTACCCAACACCATCCGCACAACCTCATTAGTGAATGACCCAACCTCCTTGCAGACTGATTGGAGGGTTGGGTCTCTAACGGAGCTTAGAAAGGCCCTCTGGCCCTCTGCAAAAATGCTTCTCAAGCGGATGGGAGTGTCCATCTTGAGAAAACAGATTAAAAAATTAAACAACCTGAGCCTATAAACCTAAACTAGAGGAAGAATTTAAATACTGCGAGCTCCGATGATTTATCTACCAAATGGCAAAGGCTAATTGAAGATGAAAGAAGCAGAAATTGTATATAAATAATTGAAGCTCTTGATTCCAATAATTACTTCTCTAATCGTATTAATTGCTTTAAATTTTTTTAAATCTTTTGTATCTCTGCAAATCTTTCCCATAAATGCACGAGTGTGCGAAATTGGAAACAGCTATAAACCAGTACCAAGTTGGCAAGTACCACATTTGAAGTCGTGGGGACAGAGTGGATTGCAGTAAGTTAATAGATATATATTAAATGACCGAAATTATCGATCGTAATTCGTGACATTTGATACGTGTCTATTGAATCCAATTCTATTTTGGGCACTTTCTGGTGAGCTATGTTCTCTTCAGAAAATTGGGCCGAAATAAAACTTCAGCCATTGATCTACGATCATCAAACAATTTAAAATCATTGATGGATTTTAGGTATGTGTCACCCTTCACGTGTCACAGAGGCCACGCTTATTGATACATCATGCAGAGTCCAGACTTCGGACTCAATGTGATGTACTGATGTGATGTGATGTGCCTTGTCTATTAATGGCAATGAATTCATGAAATTGCCAATAAATTAAATATTTTTCCATAAATAACAAAATATTCGCCAAAACAAATTCAATAATTTTCAAGCGGTGGATAAAAATCGCCAATACATTTAAATAATTTTTCTTTCAGAGTAAAATTTTTCACCCATACAATTATATATTTGTTCCTTTTAACAAAAATTATTCGCCTCCTACAATATATATTTTCTCCCATACAACAAGGTATAATACGCTATAAATTTATGGAATTTTCGTACCCTAGAAAAAAATTGCCAATACAAAATAATTTTTTGCCCTATTTTGAAAAAAAATTTCGCCATCCATATGAAAATGTCCCCCAAAAAATAATGTTTGATTCGCCAGAATTTTACACAGTTGCCCGGGAGGTGGTTTCTTAAAGTTATCCCTAGTCCCCTCAAAACTTATATTACCTCATCAAAAACAATATTATATAAAATGATAATAGACATAAAAATATATCTATATTTTCTAAAAAGATGAGAAATAATAATAAAGCTCTTTTTATATTTATATTGATTGATTGTGGTAACCCACAATACATGACAATGATATATAGTTTTGTGCCACATTGAAAAGAAAAGAGTGGATTCTCAATATTCATAATTTGATGGACTAGGGTCATTTAATATTAATTGCTTTACGAATTCTCATTCATATTCATAAAACTAATGTATAAATTAATTATTTAATTTATTTATTAGTTATTTGAATGATTAGAAAAAATGCTTATCTTTAGGAGGCCCACGAGGTATATGTAAGATGGTATATAATTATTTCACACGGAATACTATAATTCTTTTATTTTGAAATGAAAAAGACATGCACATTATTTTGTTTAGAAATATTTGGCACATCAAACATTATATCAATCTAGAACATAGCCATGTTCATTAGATTCAATTGATCACTTTTCCTCGAAGATCCAAAACTTTATTATTCTTGCTATAGATTACTTTGTAAAATGTCTAAAATCCACCCTTTAGAAGTCCACCCCATCTTCTAGCATGTGTGCATTTCTTATGAAAATCATTATTTTAATATTCAATTGGCTTTCAACAATTGTGATCAATAATGGTACATTTTTAAAAAATTAGAAAAGGGAAGAAATTCTAACATAAATTTGAGATTCAATTAAATTAATTTTATTTATGTTACACATAATATTATAATAATAAAGAACGAGTTAAAAATTAATTAATTAAATATATTTTTTAAAAATAATAGATAAATATAAAATTAATTGACACACATAACTTCTATTTAATTTATGATATATCCCACTAGTATTCATATTTCTAGTAGGTATAGTAATAATTCGATTTATGTTATGAAGACTCTTATATACCTTGAATTAGAAATTCCATAATTAGGTGAATATGTGTATGATATTGTTCACGATAACACATATTGAGAACAATTACCTGTAATAAGTTGAGACATTGGATAAAAATGCATTCACATCCTTTGATAAAAATTTTTTTGTGTGTACACACACACACACACACACACACACACACACACACACACACACATATATATATATATATGTATCTATGTATGTATATATGTATGTATGTATATATGTATCTATATATATATGTATGTATATATATATATATATATATATATATATATATATATATATATATATATATATATATATATATGTATGTATGTATATATATATGTATGTATGTATGTATGTATGTATGTATGTATGTACACACACACACACACACACAGATTTTTTAATTTTGCTCAATTGGTTCTTTGAGTAATTCCTCAAAACCAAATTCACAAGAAGAATATAAGTGCAAGATTTAAACAAACTAATTGGGACAATTTATTCTTACTTTCATATATTGAATTGGTGCAATTGTCTTATCTATCATAGATGACAAAGATCTTAAATATATAATCAATACCAAGCATCTATAAAGAATTATGTTTGAGTTGTATAATATTTATAAATTTATTACCTTTTTATAGATAGTAGGTTTCAACTTCAATAGGTTTCAATTTGAGTAGGTATTAGATTCTACAACTTTCAACCTTAGACGATTTTTGTAGACAGCCAAATCTGTCCACTTAATTAAATGAATACTTAGTATTTATTTGATTATTTAACTATCAATCAACAATTAATTAAATTAATATTTACTTAATTCATCTTAACCCTCTTCTCCTATTAATTAAATAAATTATTCAATTTATTTGATTTAATTCACTTAACCAAATTCAAACCATTAATTAAATAAATAAATCATATTTGTTTAATTGAATCTTCTCTCATACTTAAATAAATTAATATTTATTTAAATCTCCCAAAATCCCATCTCTCACATTTAAATAAATTAACATTTATTTAAATCACCTTTATTCTCCACCCACTTGCACTTTCTAGAAAATGCAAATTGCACCACTATTTTAAATAAATAAATAATTTATTTAAAATCATATTTATCATCACCCACTTGAAACCTTTAATGGCTTCCCTTAAAGTCTTCAAACCTTTAAATGTTTCCTTCTAGAGTCTTCTCAAACCTTTAATAGTTTTCCTTAAAGTCTTTAAAACCTTTAATGGCTTCCTTCTAGAGTCTTCTTAAGCCTTTAATGGTTTTCCTCAAAGTCTTCAAGCATTTAATGCTTTATCCTTTTTTTTCTCATTTAAATAAATTAAGATTTATTTAAATAAAATCAAAAATTCACATTCACATTTAAATAAATTAATATTTATTTAAATATCTATCCAAATGCAAATTGCACCATTTAATTGAAATAAATGATTTTATTTTAATTGAAAATCCTGCATTCTCCTTCAAAATTCACTTGCATGCCTAAACCCCTTCTAGACTCTTCTAATCACTTCCAATTTAGCCCAATCCTATCTTAATCATTGTCACATTCCTAAATAAAAGGAAGCCACTTCTCGAAAACCTCCAAAGTCTTCAATAACCATTAAAGGCTTTATGTCTTCAAATGGTTAACCTCTAAAGTCTTCCACACCATTAAAGGCTCTTACATAACCATTTATGGTTAACTCACCTTTTACCTTTGGTTAGAGACTTTCCTCTAACTTAACCATCATTTTGACTCATGGGTCTCTTCAAAGCATTTATTTCTTTGACTAAGGTAACCATTTAACCCTTGCACATTCATTTATCCCTTATATAAAATGAATATTCATTAGCCTAACCCTAACCCAACCCCCTAGGGTAACCTTCATGTCCCCTCAAGCATTTAATGCTCCTTATCTCTCCTCTCAAGCCTCCTCATGGTGACACTTGTCAACATGAGATTTGGTTGAAAGTCTCACATGGATTGAATATCTTTCAATCCTAACCTTTGTTAAGATTGCTCAATCTTAACCCTTCATTTCCCCATTTCTTCTATAAATAGAACCCTTCTCCTCAAAAAAAGAGGAAAGCATTTGAGTATTGTTACTATGCTGGTATAGTAACAATAGAATAGAGCTTTCTCATAGCATCACTATCTACACTTGCATAGCATTTGTTTATCATATCCAACCATCTTGAATCTCCATATGACATCCATGTCTAGTGCTAAAAGCTGAGAGCTACACTCATTTGGGACTTGGAGAGCGGAGAAACAAGGGAGAAGCATCAAAAGGCATCATGAAAGCATCTTAGGGAGGCTCTTCTCATTTTCTTTTTGTTTTGTTAAACCTCTTTCATGCTTTTTGAAATCTCTTTTGATATGTTTGGAATGGTTTTTAGTTATTTATTTTGGTTTTATGGTTGAAACTAACTTATTAACATTGAATTTTGTTGTTGCCTTGTCCCCATTTCTACAACATCATTTGGTGAAACCAACGTGAAACTCCTTGAAAAAATAGTAGTCATTTGAGCACTGGATGAATCAAACACTTTTGTGACCTCAAGGACATTTTTTTTTATGCTTGTGAGCCCACCATGTGCACTAACTTTTTGAATGTTTTAGTTGTAGATTTTCTAATATTTTTATGCAAGTTTTGGAAGGAGTTAGTTTAAAACATTTTAATTTCTTTGGTTTAAAACAAATCTTTCTTGTTTTTCACAAAGGGATAAAAAGAAATTCACATTTTCTATTTGGTGCAACTAAAACAAACTCAACTTTTTATTTGGTGCATAAAAAAGAACTTCATATTTCTTGTTTTTCACAAAGGGATAAAAAGAACCTCACATTTGTCTTTTTGCTTTCCAAAGTTTATTTTTGTTGACCCAGTATCTTGGTTAAAAAGAACACCATATTTGTTGGAGCAACATCTCCAAGTAGCAAATAGATCACATTGTGATGATGGGTTAAAAAGAAAAAGTGTCTTTTGTGTTTTGGCACGCGTGTGCAAATTTGTAGAGTGGTCCCAATTCTAACACACACTATCCTCTCCCTTGGCTCTTGTGGTCCTAGGTGCAAGAGAAAAGTGTTAGTAACACTCTAAATTTAATATTTTTAAGAGAGGCCTTCCAAGAGACACATCACTCTTGGGACAACCTTGAGCGGTAAATCCTTCGAGCCGCTATAGAAATCAGGTGAGAGCAAAAGTTGTAGCCTTAGGTATATCTGTTCCTACAGTGTAACTTGCTGAAAGGACAAATGGGCCCCACCATGAGTTACAAGGCTCTTGAGTGAGTCACTGCAGAATTAACTTACATCTAAAGACATTGAACATTACTAGATACCTCTTATTTTAGAAGCCCACCCGTTCTATTGATTGAGGATATTTGTGAAAAGTTCAATGCAAGGGCATAGAAGGTTTTTCTCCCAAATTACTCACCATACATATTTCCTTGAGTAGAAATAGGGATTTTTGAAAGGATACTTGTAGCTTGATGAAAGTGGTGACTTCCCCCATCATAGGGACCACCTATATATTATGCTCACGCAAGACTTAGTATATCACATCCTTACCTGCCATGATAGGATACATAAGGTATATAGTACCTATAATGTGGTGAAATGTATGAATGAGAGATCAAGAGGAAAACTACATTTTCCCTCCAAGGAGCAATGAGAGTTTCACTATGGATTTCCCTTCAAACACTTTTCACCTAATTAAATTGGAAGAGGAGAGGAGAATTCACTAGATTCAACCTTTAAAGAAGAAGATAGAATTCTGAGTGAAATGGGAATGATAATATAATCCCCTCTTCCTATTTAAAATTGAAAGGAATTGATTGAATTATGTAGTGCAAAAGTGACAAAGAACTGATTATAACTTGAGATCGGAATATAGGATGAAGTTGTGCACCTAGATCTGACAGTAATATGTCGAGATGAAGTTGCCTTGCGAATTTGAGAAAAAGTTACCCAGATTGTGGCGAGAATGTACACGGTCCTCCAAAAAATCCATGAAACGAAAAGGGTTTTTTCGCCTCTGCAAATGGAGCTCGAATCCAAGAGTACAGCTGCAACCTACACATAAAAAAGAGAGGAAAATGGGTTGGGATTGGGGTTTTGCTTTAGGTCAAACCCCAGTTTTGGAATTAACCAAGTAATGAAAGAAAGTACTTGCAAGTAGATGTAAATGAAAGAGTGAATTGTAAATCACCTGAAGGGAGGTTGTGATAGCAATGTTGATAGAAAAGCTTATATTGAATTGAATGTTGGAATCAATCTCCTCTTCAATGTTTGAATCCTTGACTTGAATGCAACACCTAACCTTGAAGGGAGACTTGAGAATGCTCAATGCTGGAAAAGAATGCTTGAATGCTCTTGAATGCTTGATCACAAATTTTCACCTTATTGAACCATTTTTTCCTTTTGAAAATGAGAGGGAAAATACCTCTTAAATACATGTCAATTAGGGTTAATGAAATTGATTTTCGGCACAAGCCGACATTGGGGAAGTTTCCCACTCACTGCACAACCTATAATGCATGCTCTAGGAAAGGTCCTGCCCCAAAATAGGGTAGGGACAGGGGCACCACACTCCTGTCCTAGGAGGAAAAGGGAGCCATGCCCCTATTGTAGGGGGCACATAGGTGCCACGCCCCTGTCCTACCCCTTTCTCCGCAGCAGAGTGCAGACATGGTGGTGTGGAGGCCAAGGGAGAAGCAAATTCTGAGGGTTGAGCAGTCTTCGGTCTCCGATTAGGCTAGAGGATTCGATCTCATGTGCGTGAGGACCCTAATGCAGTCAAAAATTGCTAGGGTTGCAATTTAATGACACTACATTTAGCCCGCACTTTAGTAGGAGTATGAGCGTACGCCAATACTATCAACAAAGTACAAGGAAACAAGATTGAAAGACTTTTACCATGTCAAGGAGGCAGGATGCGCCAAGCCCCCAATGGACTTAGGATCTTACGACTTTGATTGAAAAAGTAAAAGGGATGATTGAGAAGGAAAGAACCATAACTGCAAGTAGCAAAGTTCCCCTCACTATGAGTCATGAAAGCAAGGATACTAAAGATTACAAGGCAGAACAAAGTTCACTAAGTAATTCTAAGTATCAAGAAGGAAAATATGAGTGGAGTGTATGCCCCCACGTTAAAGAGATCGCGCGCACCACATCGGGAGCTATTTATTTAAGGTAGGATACACCCAAGAGAGAGATAAGAGAGGAAGCACATTATCGCAAGGATTTATCCCCCAATCGAGGAATAAACCCAAGGATAATGGACAAAAAATATGAGATACAAGGTAGTTTCACTTTCCTCGAGGTCAGTATGTTGTATGATAACTCATGTATATCATGTATGTATATGTGCATATAATAATCATCATTCCCCAAAGAAGGACACTACCTTGGAAGAAAGGGAAGAGAGGATGTCTTTTGAGTCAACATGAAAGAGACTAAAAAAATATCTCAATGCTTTGCATCATCCCCAAGTAGACATTAAGGGGATAGTAGAAGAATAAGGATACACATAGAAGAATGGTCACAAAAGAGAAATAAAGGAGATATAGAGAAGATCTACAATGCTAATATTGCTAATATAGCACAACATCTGCCTCTCGATCTTGCTGATCACTATTTCGGGAAGGCGAGCAACATGCCATAGGAGCGACATCGAGCACAACAAATGGAGCTATCACAAGATCCAAACAAGGACTATGCTCATGTTGTAAGTCACTATGTTCAATTGCAGGTTCTAGGATTAGGGTTTGTGAAAATTCAATTGATAAATTCTTATCCACATCAACATATCCATATTCACTATTAGAAGCATTAGGAGATGTATTGCCATCATGAATAACATTTTCACCCATTTCTTAATCAAAGTTTAGAGAAAGAGGAGCAAGAACACGAATAGGAGTAAAACCATCACATGTTTTGTGAAACTTATGATTTGGAGATGTAGGTTGAACATCTTGCTTGGGAGAAAAGGGAATCATATCAACTATCAGAGTCTGAGGAGATTGAGTATTTTGAGGGATAGCTTCATGAGCTCGAACATGATGTCTTCGTCGGCATTCTCTCGCACAAAAATTTCGTCGAGTCTTAGTGGAAGGTTGAGAAGGAGGAACATTTGAAAAAGTAGGAATGTTTTTCTCTTTGATAGTTGAAGGTTTAGGTTGAGGTCTTTTAGGTTGGACAAGAGGAGAAGCATGCCTCTTCTCTCTATAAGAGGAAGGAGGTGGAACTGCACCATATAAAGGAGGAATGTTAGGTGTAGGAAGAAGACCAGGTCCATCATGAGGAGGAGGTATAGGTCTAACCTTAGGAGGAATATTGTTGTTCTTCTTAGGAGAAGGCATAGTCACATCCATTGGAATAGATTGAAGATCTTCCTTGGGAGGGAGATTAGTTCTATCCATGAGGGGAAGAACCTCATCTTGAAGAATAATAGGAATGTAAAGTGTTGGGGATCTAGGTTGACTTAAGGATAAGATCATATCTTTCTTCCATTTTTGATAAGATTGAAAAAGAGCCTTGCTCCTTGATGGAAGAGATTGAAATTGTTTAGGCCAAAAGAAATCAATAGGAACACTAGGGATTCTTTTGGATGGACGAAATAAGATATGTTTCATGGTGAGGAAATTTTAGACACTTGTGTATTGGAGAAGCAATACCCTTCATGGAAGATAGCCAAGGATAGACCAACTTCACACGGAATTGCTCAAAAGAGGGCATGATAACAAAGTCAACATCCATGGATTTAGTATGAACTTCAACAGGAAGGGTGATAGAATCAATGGTAGGACAAGAGAAGCCATCAAATAACTTCACAACCACATTAGAAGCATCATATATTGGTTTATGCAATCGTAAAGTGAAAAGATAATCTTCAGTTATGACATTAACCATGCAAGAGGGATTAATAAGGGCACCACAGAAAGGGATATCCTTAACCTTCGCAACTATGTATAAAGGGCCATCGAGTGCTCTAATGGTCTCACTAGGGTCAAACATAATACAAGGATCCTTAGGCATATCTTGTGTTTCTACCATATTAACCAAGTTTGGAGCCATCGAGGTGAATTATTCATAAGAGAAATAATTAGGTACAATCTCAATAATGTTAGAGGTATGAGAAGGCAAGGGATTAGTGAAAATCTTAAGATTTTGATTAGGAGGAGCTACTGATTTATTCCCTTTATCATTCACACTTGCCACAAATATAGTATTATTATCAATCAAGTCTTGAATCTTATTTTTCAATGCGAAACATTTCTCAGTATCATGACCAGGCTGAGGATGAAATTGACAAAATGAATTGTTATCAAAATAAGGGGATGCAAGTTTAGAATGATCAACTGTTTTTTAGGAGGAACTTTAATAACATTTTTGTGCAACAACTGAGACATGATACTATGTAAAGATTCATTCAAAGAAGTAAATTGTCTTTCTCTTTGAAAAAATTTAGAAATAGAAGGCACACTTGTTGTAGCATTCACATTGTGGTTGTTGATTGTATCATTGAACTTGATGAAGACTTTTGTTGGTTTGAACTTTACAAATGATTGTTGAACACTCTCCCCCTTATCACTCGAAGCCATAGGAGTGGATTGTTCCATTTGACTCAGAGCCAGTTGATAATTGTGGAGTGTTGCGCACAACTGTGGAAAGGAAGTAAACTCAGACAAAAGAAGCTTTTCCCTAATATCTTTTTGTAAATTAGAAATGAAAATTACTTTGAATATTATTATCAGGTACATGAAAATAAATTTGAGCACACAAATGCTTATATCTACCAATGAATTAGTTACTTTTTCTTGAACACCTTGTTTACAATGCATTAAATCCGTCAAAGTGATTTTAGGACCAATGTTGTTTTGAAATTGTTGGATGAAAGCATTTGCCAATTGTTGATAAGAAGTGATATAATAAGAAGGCAAAGAGAAATACCATTGTAAAGCCTTATCTCTAAGCGTTTGTGTAAAACATTTTGCAAGCAATCTTTGATCATAAGCAAAATCGGTACACAAGGTTTGAAATATTTTGACACACGTAAGAGGATCACCTTTTCCATTGTAGAGTTCTAATTGAGGGATCTCAACATGTTTAGGTGGCACAACTTTAACAATATGAAGAGAAAGTGGGCTCACAACATCGAAGGTGGGCACACTAAACCTGGATTGACTCATAGAAGCAATTTGTTGTTGTAAGGAAGACACAGTTTGAGCAAGATTGTTAATTTGAATTTCAGTAGAAGAATTGTTGTTAGACATAGTTGATTGAGAATGTGGTGTGATGTTATTGAAACAAGGCATGGACTGAGAATAAGGTGGTGGGATATTATGGTAAGTAGGCATAGGTGATGATTGGGTAGGAAAAGGGACAATTAAAGGAGGAACAAAGTTGTTGAAGGAATCACCCCTTGTGTCACATTGATTGGTTGAGGAATAATATGAATACTTATGAAGGACATAGGTAAAGATGAAGGATTAAATGAAGAAGAAGGATTTCCCCCATGATCAATGTTTGTAGGAATGATACTTTGAGTTGATGTAGCCATGATGTTGGAGGTAAAAGTAGGAATACGAGTCATAAGAGTAGTCAAAGGAATATAAGGATTGACTTGTGTTGAAGGTTGTGAATAACCTAGGGTTTCGACATAACTCTTGATAGGCATAACATTAGAATCAACAATATGTGCAACGCCACATAATATATCAATTCCATTCTTATCACTTTGAATCATGCGCTTAAGGCCTTAAATTAATGGAAGAGCCTCACTATTAGGGTATTCTTGGGACATCCATTGTTGAAAGTTATCAAATTGATTGTCCAATGTGGAAAGTTGATCTATAGAGACCGTAGTTAAAGCTTCTTCTTCATCATGGGATTCATCAATGGGGTGAATAGGGACATGATGAGGATGGGAAGAATTAGTATGATCCTCATTAAAGAAGTTACCCAGATTAGGCTCCATCTCCTCGGTAATTAAACCTTGGGAAGCCTTAATTATAATGGTTCACCTAATGGGGATAGGATAGGTAGGTCTAATAGTGGTAAAACTCATGCACTAGAGGGAAAATTTGAATTTTGAATTTTGGAACAAAGCTTACAAAATTGATTAATGCAAAATTTAAGAAAATAATGATTACACAATTTGAACTTTGTTGTAAGAAGATAATGACAAAATTTCCAAAAATAAAAGGAAATCAGAATTTTAAAATTAGGGCCAAGGGAATACCACTTAATTTTAAAATCAGGGCAGACTATAATTAACCTCTTAATTTTAAAAAATTTCTTGAAATTTGAAATTTGAATTTTGGAGGCATTTTTGATTCTAGAGGGATCGAAAGTCAACAAAATCAACCAATCTTCTGGATTTAGGCTATTAAATATAGTCATAACAGTCTCCCAAAATTTTGGGAAAAAAACCGAGGACTATGGCAGGAACGCACATGGTCCAACCAACTTTTTTCAAAAATTTCAGGGATGAATATTACGATGATTTCAAAGCAATTTACGAATTTTATAACCTCTAGATGGGCGAAATGAAGGTGCACATGTAAATATAGGACCCTATTAGGGTTTTGAAGAAAAAGAGAAATTGAATTGCAAATTTGAAAAAGGTCAAACCTAATGGATAGGGACACCTTGAAAAATGTTTAGAAATCTGAATGTGAATGAAATTGATTTAAAATTTGCACAAAATCCAATTGAATTTGAAAATTAGGGTTTTATGACCTAACCACTTAATTTTGAAATTTGAATTTTGGGAAAAAGGAGGGAAATTGAAAATTTGAATTGTAGGAATGAAAACAATTCCGAGAACAATCAAAAATCTGAAAATTAAATAGAAATCCAATTTTTGCACAAGTTCAAGATGATTTTTGAAAATTAGGGTTTTAACAAGTAACCTCTTAATTTGGTAAATTTTATTTGCAAATTGAACAAGACAATGAGGAAATTGAATTTGACAAACAAAACAATTTTCAGATCTAAGATAACCACAAGCAATTTTTACAAATCACAAGTTCAATTTTAATTTGAAAAACTAGGGTTTTTAATGATTTAACCACTAAGTTTGTAGAAAATTTAAACTTGCAAATGAAAAATATGCAATTTTGTTCAAAGGAAAGCATGCAAGACGTCGGGCTCACCAAAATGTAATGTGGTGAAATGTATGAATGTGAGATCAAGAGAAAAACTACCCTTTCCCTCTAAGGAGAGATGAGAGTTTCACTATGGATTTCCCTTCAAACACTTTTCACCTAATTACATTGGAAGAGGAGAGGAGAATTCACTAGATTCAACCTTCAAAGAAGAAGATAAAATCTTGAGTGAAATGGGAATGATAAGCTAATCCCCTCTTCCTATCTGAAATTGAACGAAATTGATTGAATTATGTAGTGAAAAAGTGACAAAGAACTTATTATAACTTGAGATCAGAATATAGGATGAAGCTATGCACCTGGATCTGGCAGTAATATGTCAAGATAAAGTCTCCCTATGAATTTGAGGAAAATTTGCCCGCACCGTGGCGGGAATGTACACGGTCCTCCAAAAAATCTACGAAACAAAAAGGGTTTTTTCGCCTCTACAAATAGAGCCTGAATTTGAAAGTACAAGTGCGTAGCTGCAACCTAAACACAAAAAAGAGAGGAAAATTGGTTGGGATTGGGGGTTCGCCTTTAGGTCAAACCCCAGTCTTGGAATTAACCAAGTAATGAAAGAAAGTACTTGCAAGTAGATGTAAATGAAAGACTGAATTGTAAATCACCTCAAGAGAGGTTGTGATAGCAATGCTGATAGAAATGCTTGTATGGAATTGAATGTTGGAATCAATCTCCTCTTCAATAGTTGAATCCTTGACTTGAATGCAGCACCTAGCCTTGAAGGGAGACTTGAGAATGCTCAATGCTGGAAATGAATGCTTGAATTCTTGAATGCTCTTGATCGCTTGATCATAAATTTTCACCTTATTAAACCTTTTTTTTTCTTTTTGCAAATGGGAGGGAAAATGCCTCTTAAATACATGTCAATTAGGGTTAATAAAATTGATTTTCGTCACCGACCGACATTGGGAAAGTTTCTCACTCACTACACAACTTGCAATGCATGCTCTAGGAAAGGTCTTACCCCAAAATAGGGCAGGGATAGGGGCACCACGCCCTTGTCTTGGGAGGAAAAGGGTATTATGCCCCCATCCTAGAGGGGACAGGATTGCCACACCCCTATCCTACCCCTTTCTCTAGGGCAGAGTGCAGATAGGGTGGTGCAGAGGCCAAGGGAGAAGCAGATTCTAAGGGTTGAGTAGTCTTTGGTCTTCGATCAGGCTAGAGGATTTGATCTCACATGCGTGAGGACCCTAATGCAGTCAAAAATTGCTAGGGTCACAATTTTATGACTCTATAGAACCAAAGTTGAAGAAATATCAAGCTGTGGGTTGAAAATATCGCAACTGGTCATTACCTTAGGGATAAAAAGTGTTTGAGTTGTCTTTGTCTTATTTCATACTAGTGGAAATTTGGGCCGACTTTAGGCCTGTGAACATACACGCATTATCAGGGTCAAAAAGTTCATGAATGGGTTGATTTGGACCCACACTTTTTGTGCCATTTTTGAAAAGGCAAGATTATGTGCTTGTGTGCTTGATGTGTTTTCTTGTCAAAAGATTCAAACAATTGAAACAAGTTACACCCCAACAATGATCTCAACAAAATAAACAACATTCTTGAAAGAGCCATCAATGCTTCGTGTTTGTCCCTCAAATACACCAAGAAGTCAATTTATTGAAAAACCAAAAAGAAGAAAAGTGAAAAGAAAACCCAAAAGAGAATAAGTTTCTTGTACAAAAACTGTAAGTTGTTGTTGAACAATCACACTTTCATCCATCGATATCATGATTTTAGTCACGATTTTATTGACGACTTTGAATTAGAACCACTTGCATCACAAGATTTCTTTCAAAGAAGGGCTCTATCATATCATCACAATCACAGTCCACACATTCCTCCATCATACATTCCACAACCTGCAATCACTTATTAGAGATTCCTAGGTTCACATAATCCTCCTACATTTTCTTCCATCTTTCTCACTTCAAAATCATTTCCAAAATCAATCATCAAATTAATAGTCTCACACTCATTCCAAACGCATCACAAATCCATTCCAATCTCAACACACCAAGGTTTTTTGTCCTTAGTTCTTTTAGGATATTGCTAATCACAACAAAACATACTTTCTAGTGTGTCTCTACATCTAGGATCAATCATCGTAAGAGGCATTACTAAACATATAGATAGGTTAAAACTATCTTTTGAGTGCATCCTCTCATAGCTAGGTGGCTTGTGCTTTGTAAAACACAAAACTTCATTACACCTCATCTCACAATTATTTGAAACCAAGCGAGCAATCTCAAAAAGAAACTTTGTTGATATACTACCTTCGATAACAGGAGATCCCTCATCCATACACTTTTCAACACATCTTACCCAAACAAATTTTGGACCTATCAAGGATTAACCACACACTTTTTCACCCACACAATGCGTGCTTCAAACATGGCTAGGACTAGGTCTTAGAGTCATAGACAAACTCAAAATAAAATATGGGAAGAAGAAGAAGAGAACATTAACCCTTTTTCTAGAAGAGGGGAACCAGATACCCCTACACAAGCACAAATAGAAGACACACTTAGCAACCCGAGATTTAACAAACTTTTTGAAAAAGTTCTCAAAGGAAGTGTTGATGCGCATTTTCTAAAACTTGCTCAAGAAGGAGCCAAACTTCCCGCTGACTTTGACGTATCACAACTTAAGGATATACCAGAACAAGTCCAACATAGCCATCGACAAGAGAAAAATCATGGTGACAGGGGGGCAAGGAATGCACATAACTATGATGATAACTATCAACACGAAAACATCCCCCCTCATCTAACAGAAATGGATATGTTAAGACAAAAAATGCAAGACCTCGCACAACAAGTGAAATTAGGAAGGACACAAAAGCGATATGCTCTCAAAGATATATGTCCATATCCATTTGATAGAAGCATATGCATGCCTCCTTTCCCACACACCTTCGAAACCCCAAAGTTTGATAAATACAAAGGAAAGGGAGACCCTAGAGATCACGTGCGAGAATTTTTATTCGCCTGCTTAGAGGTTGGATATGAGGATACATATTTATTGCGCCTCTTTCCCCAGAGTTTGGGAGGCTTAGCCATGCAATGCTTCTCACGCCTTCCCGGTGGGATCAGGACCTTTTAGGACCTCGTACAAAAATTTCACTCATCATGTGCATAACATAGAATGAGATGTCTCCATGGCTGATCTATGCAATACAAAACAAGAGAATGGCAAGTTATTTTCAACATTCTTAAAAATATGGAGACACTTTTCTATTAGACATTCCTTTCCCATTCCCGAAGAGAAATTAGTTGAAATTTTTCTTTCAAACTTAAATGAGGAGATGAAATTTTACTTAGACATAAAATGTTTCGACAATTTCAAAGACATCATAGCTCAAGGATTTAAAGTAGAGAAAGTCCTTATCATAAAGGGACTTGTGACAATATACAATGAAAACAAGGAGGGTCCAAGATCAACCTACTATAATGACAAACCAAAGTTTTGGGCTAAGAACAAAAACATTGTTAACGATGGTGTTGTGGATGCACGAACTATCAAAATCACCCAACCCATAGTCAAAATTGTAGGGGTTGTAGATAATCACAACAACCCCATTACCAATCAAGGTAATCCTCAAACCAATATAGGAAATCAACCTTCAAACACACAACAAGAGGAGCCTAAAAATGGGTACCCGACCTACAAACCCAATCACACCTACACACCCTTGGGAGAATCTCTTGAAAATATTTTATGCCACCTCATCTCTTCTGATCTTATCACATTACCTAAAACATCAAACTATGAACCGCAAGTCAAACCTTCTTGGTGGAGAGATAATGAGTATTGTGAATTTAATAAAGGAAGAGGGCACAAAACAAACAACTGTAATTGATTAAAGGATATCATTCAAGACCTCATTGATTGAGGTGACATAGAAGTGGATGGTCACAATGCAAAAACTTCCAATACTGGTCATACCATGTTCAAAAATACACTCCCATCATATGAGAAAGGAGGTCCCTCCCATCAAGGTAAGAATCAAGTTAACATGACAAATTATACATGCGCAACCTATACCTATAATGTCAATAATCTTTATAATGTCAATGAACAAGTTTCTACCATTACCATCAAAGGAAAAGATCTCGCATGCAATGTTTTTACCCATCGTAGAAAGCTTGTCTTACCAGGTGCACCATCGAGAGTGACATTCATGCCCAAACATTATAACCTTGTAGACCAATTAGATAAGATGCCAACACTTATCTCCGTACTAGAGATTTTGCGCATATCACCCTCATATAAAACCATCTTAGGTCAAGCTCTCCAAGAAGCGTCTGTTCCACCCAACCTCAATACAGATCAATTTCAATCCATGGTTGGTAGTCTCAAATCATTACCATGTCTCACTTTTGTAGAGAATGATGACACATCCTTTCAACAACCGCATAACACCCCTCTCCACATTGACGGATTCATACATAAACATAGAATCAAGTGAGTCTTGATTGACAATGGAGTTGGCCTTAACATTTGTACATTACAATTAATCACAACATTGGGATATGCAGAAGATGCAATAGATGCCAGAAAGCGGATCACCATCAAGGCCTATGATGATGCAGAACTCTCCTCTAAAGGGTGTGTCACTCTACCAGTTAGGGTAGGACCCATGGTGAAGAATATGGTTTGTCAAGTCCTAGACCTCCCTCTTCCATACAATCTCCTATTAGGTAGACCATGAATTCACTCCATGCAAGTAGGACCATCTACTTACCATCAATACATCAAGTTTCCCTATAACGGAGTAGAGATTACTATCCTTGGTGATGCCAACCCATTAACTTTTTGCAACAATATAAGGCATCAACCTGATATCATAGTCCCTAGAAATATAGAAGCCACCGCCTCATCATCTTACATTCACCCAACAAACCTCACTAGTCCACCGATCCCTACACCCAAACAAGAAAAGATGAAAATGAAAATAAAAGATGAAGGCCCAAGAGAGTATAATATTAGTCAGCTTTTCTATATTAGCCAACTACCCCTCTCACTTAGGACTTATGGAAAACTAGAATAGTCACTCAAACCACTTGTTGCAACCCATACTACTACACTTGATGGATTCATCCCAGACTAGTCACATTAATAGGAAATTATTCATGAAGATTTGGTAGGATGGATCTATAAAGATCCTTCCGACACAACTAGACAACATGTTAGAATCCCGACAAAGAGGTATGGTAAAGGTTTTACCGTAATGCAAAAGATGGGCTATGATGGCCATAGTGCATTGGGATTCCACAAGCAAGGTGTACAAGAGCCATTGCAACCATTGTTACAACCATGGAATACAATTGGACTCGGATTCAACCTTGGTTCATGTAGCTCTTCTAAGCTCAGGATTCCAAGCAAACATAAGAGGACCACTTCTAAGATCACCCCTTCTAGAAGTAGGACAATGTATATTTCAAATCAACCTACTAGATCTAAATTTTCAAGTTACGAAAATACTTCTCAATTTACAGCAAGTAAGAAAAAGAGTTATGTTGCTTGCCAAACTATCACTCTTGGGATAAAAATCTTGTCTACTTCAAACACCCAAGCAACATCAACAACCCCATTAGATAAAACCCCTGTAGAAACTATTGACAAACCTTTCACATTAGCAAACATCCCTATACCATATAGTAATAGAGTTCTACCGAGTGAGTCCGAGACAGATTCACATGAATATGAGTGGGATTCTTCATTTTCACAAGCATATGACGAGGACACTTTTGAGGTTAAGAAAGCTGAAGGAGATGCATTTATTAAAACCTTTTGGGACCCAGTTGATGAGGATACTTCAACAACAGATAGGTCACCTCCTGAGCCTGATTACGAAGAGGATAGTACTGATGATGACCTCGGTTCCTTCATACTTACCATAATCGATGCATCCTATGAACTTAACCTGATCGATGAAGCAATGCCAATTATTCACCCCAAACTCATTGAGTGGAACTAGCAAGATCCTCCACACGTTGACACCTTCCAAAATGATGACGTGATCATAGACTTTCTTGAATTATGAGATGACGTACCAAGCGGGGATCACAAAGATGGGTATGCTATTGAACTTAACAACGCAAATTACTTTGGAGAGAATGCCAAACCTTTCAGTCATAAAACTATTACAATCAAAACAAGATCCTCAAGTGAAAACCACACTGTGGCACTTGTGGAAATAAAAAGAGTAAAACAAAGGACGTATCCAATGGTGAAAACCTCTCCGAGGCACCTAAGGATGGAAGGTTTGACATTCTCCCCTTTAGCACTAATCAGGAGAGATTATCTATTCTCATAGAAGAAACAAAGGAAGTCAATTTGGGGGCACCAGAAAATCCACACATACTACATCTAGTAGAATCACTGACTCCAGCAGAAGATCTTGAGTTTATAGAGTTCTTGTGCAAGAGACAAATCAATTTTGTGTGGTTCTATGCAGACATGCCAGGCCTTGATCTAGAACTCGTAATTTTGTGTGGCTTGCACTATTAGTAAAAGCTGAACTCAAAAAGCTATTAGATGTGGTTTTCATGAGACCCATTGACTATGTAGAATGGATCTCCAACCTGATACCAGTGGTAAAACCAACTGGGGGAATCCATATCTGTACAAATTTTAGATATCTAAATAAAGCATGTCCTAAGGATGACTTCCCTCTTCCAAACATTGATATGATCGTGGACCTCACAACAGGACATGCAATGCTATCACTCATGGATGGCTTTTCAGGATACAACTAGATAAAAATTTCTCCAAAGGATCAACACAAAACAACCTTTACATTCCCATGGGGTATATACTGTTGGAATGTAATGCCATTCGGTCTCAAGAATGTTGGTGCCACATATCAAAGGGCAATGACTACTATCTTCCACAATATGATGCATACAGTAATGGAAAACTATGTGGATGATTTACTAGCTAAATCATTAACCTGAGAGGGTCACCTCATTGTATTGGACACAACCTTCAACAGACTGGAGCAATGTAATGTACGCCTAAATCCAAAGAAGTGTGTCTTTGGGGTAACCTCTGGGAAGCTCCTAGGATACATTGTCTCAAACAAAGGAATTGAGGTTGATCCCGCAAAGGTAAAAGAAATTATGTAAATGCCACCTCCTAGGAACATTAGTCAATTAAGAACATTACAAGGAAGGCTACAATCAATTTGATGGTTCATTGCACAATTGGTCGACAAATGTCATCCCTTCACACATTTGCTTCACAAGAATGTTTGTTTCAAATGGGAAGAGAATTGCTAGCAAGCATTCCAATAGCTAAATGACTTCCTAATGACATCATCATTACTGATGCCACCATCTCCAAATAGTCTCTTATTGTTATACATATCAGCTACAACTACGGCCTTAGGCATCTTCGTCACACAACATAATGCAGAAGGCAAAGAATGTGCAATATACTACATTTCCAGAGCACTGGTAGGGTATGAACTCAATTATGCCCCTATTGAAAGAGCTTGTCTAGCAGTAATTTTGGTAGCCACCAAATTGAGGCACTACATGTTGACACACAAGATACAATTCATTGCCAAGATAGATCCACTCAAGTATCTACTCAGTAAAGCAACACTAACAGGTCGTTTGGCAAAGTGGGTTATGCTCCTCAACAAATTTGACATAGAGTATGTGGACTGAAAAGAAATCAAAGGGCAAGTCATTGCAAATTAGTTGACTGAAGCACCACTCATAGGAGACCATCCGCTCATCTCAAATTTTCCAGATGAGGAAATCTTCACAATCCTACCAGCATGGCAATGGAAGTTATATTTTGATGGCTCATACACCAGACATGGTTTAGGAGTTGGGATTCACTTCATCACACCTCAAGGTGATAGCATTCCAAAATCATATTGGCTTACATTCCCGTGCACAAACAACATAGCAGAATATGAAGCCTTGATCACAGTTTTATGCATAGTCGTGCAGTGGAATTTAAAAGAGCTACAGGTCTATGGCGATTCACAACTGGTAATCCGATAGGTCAATGATGAATACCAAACTAAGGATAATAAACTCATGCCTTACAAGAAAATGGTTGATAGCTTCAAAGAACTATTCACAGCTATCACTTTTGAGCAGATTCCTCGAGATCAGAACCAAGCTACACACACAATGGCTACAATAGCCTCTCTCCTTGATCTACCATAGAATTCAACACGCTATGAGTTCTTAGTTAAAAATCTTTGGATCCTCACTTATGATATCCCAGAATCCATGATGGTATGTCAACTCATCGGTCCTGATTCCCCATGGTATGGAGAATTTTATGCTTACCTTCAAGATCAAATCCTTCCACCTAACCAATCAAACAATCAACGAAAAACCTTCATATGCCAATCCGCTCAATACACCATCATTGCTGAAACCCTATACTGATGAGGTCTCGATGGTACTATCCTTTGATGTCTAGAGAAAGGTGAGGTGACCACAACTTTAGAAGAAGTACATGAAGGTATTTGCAGAGCTCATTCAAGTGGCCCTTCATTGGCTAGAAAGATCATGCGGGTAGGATACTATTAGCCCTCTATAGAAAATACTCCTACCACTTTGTCAGAAAGAGAAAGAAGTGCCAAGTTCACGAAGATTTGATACATGCCCCATTGCAAGAATTGAAACCTATCACAAAACCATGGCCCTTTTGTTAGTGGGGACTTGACCTTCTGGGTAAAATCTATCCATCTTCATCCAATGGTCACAAATTCATCATTACCGCCACAAAATACTTCACAAAGTGGATCGAAGCTCTTCTGCTTACCCAAGTCACCGGCAAGCAGATCACCTCGTTCATCCTCAATTACATCATCTGTTAGTATGGTGTACCCATGTCCATCATCATAGATAATGGGCTTCCTTTAAAAAATCAATATGTTCATGAAATTTGTAAGAAGTTTTATATCCAACACCGTTTATCCACCCCATATTACCCACAAGGTAATGGTCAAGTAGAAGCCTCAAACAAAAACATATTGAGGATCCTCAAGAAGACAATCAATGATGCCAATCATGATTGGCATATTCGTCTTAATTCTGCACTATGGGCATATCGAACCAGTATTCGAACCCCTAGAAGCACAACTCCATTCTCACTTGTATATGGTGCAGAGGCTATCTTGCCTATTGGTTGAATTACCATCTCTACGAGTTTCCTTGCGCAATTTTATCACTAATGAAGAGTACCGGGTCTCATGTCTTCGGGACTCGAAACTGCTTGATGAAAAGCGACAAGCTGCCTACAATCACCTAAAAGCCTATTAGCAGTGCATGAGTAGAAGCTACAATCATAGGGTTAAACCTTGTAGATTTGAGGTAGGAGATCTTTTTCTCAGATAGATTCCTCATAATCAACCAAATTGAGAACACTGAGGCAAATTTGAATCCAATTGGCTGGGTCCATATGTTATTGTAGATCAGGAATTCGATTAACATCAAAGCAAATAGAAATTAGCTAACCACAAAAGCCAAAATTGCAATGAAATAAATCCTAATTACAATCAATAGAAGAATTGAAAACAAGACACTCAAAATAAATGGAAATCCATCACCAATGCCTCTTTCAATTGACCTCCATTGTTCTCCTTTCTCCTCCAAACAACAGATTTGTGTGGATCTCACCTACAAGTGCAAAAGCATGAAGCAAGATTGATTTTGATAGCGTGAGGATACTAGAAGCATGGTTGATTGATCTCCTTTGATTGAAGAAACTCATCCAATTTATAGACAAATTGGAGAGAGGACAAGATTAGCATGAAATTGATATTAGAGACAATTGATTTCAAAAATGGCAAAATTGAGTTGAAGAAAGAAGGTTATGACACCTTCTATGTCATGAATTATGACATATTGCCAATGCAAAGGTTAGAGGACTAAAAGCTTATGACATCTTTCTATGCCAACGGTATGATGCATGAGAAATTCATGCTTCCACCGAAGCACAAAACTAGGGAGAGACTAGAGAGGAATTGATTAGGTGGAAATTGAAGTGGAAATTAGGAATTAGGAAAATTAGAAATGAGGTGGAAATTAGGAATTAGGAAAATTAGAAATAAGGTGGAAATTAGGAATTAGGAAAATTAAAAATGATGAAATAGAAATTAGGTGAATTAATTAATAGGTTTTCATCCATTAATTAATTCATGAAAGAGACCTAGGACTAAATAAATAGATTTATTTAACCCACAAAGAATAAGAAAAGGATTAAATGAACAAATCATAAAACCCTAGAAATAAGAGGACAAGGAATTAGGTCAAGATAACAAGAAATTAATGTAGGTTCGATCATGATTCTGACTGACAAAGGACCAATGTTGATAAATGATTAAAATTGGTTGACAAAAATCAATGACAAATTGACCAAGATTGACAAGGAGATCAAATTGAAAAGTGCCAATTGACATGATTAAAGAGGACAAGGATCGATGACGAATCGATCGCAAAATGACAAAATTGGCAAGGACAAGGATCGATGACGAATCGATCACAAAAATGATGATATTTGACAAGGACAAGGATCGATGACGAATAGATCGCAAAATGACAAGATTGACAAGAACAAGGATCGATGACGAATCGATCGCAAAAATGATGTGATTGACAAGGACAAGGATCGACCAAAATCATGACTGAAATTTGCTATCGACAAGACCTAATTCGAAAGAGAGAAAAATGAGGAATGCAAAAGAAGGATTCGATGCTCGCAAATGATAAAGACCAAGTGCGCAACATAGAAGAAATGTTAATGTGACACAAGAACCCTAAAATAAGGCAATGCGCAAATGTTAAAGTATGACTCCGCAAGCGTTGACCATTTTTAGATGTCTACATTTTGCCCCTCTTTGAGACAATGCGATTCTAAGCATTGTTTCAAAGAACAATAATGAAAATGCCCCAGACAATAACAATGACATATGCATGCCCCCTCAAGGAATTGGCTGGAAAAATCCAGAAAAGAGGCCAAGTGATCGATAAGAATGACAGAAGATGGTAGGTTCAAATGGATAAAAAATCGAAGGTCAGATGCACAAATTACAAGCAGTGGAAGGCATAAAAGACCATGACCATCATGAGATGGAAAGCATGCACGTCCATCTAGGTACTGACAAAGATCTATATAAGAGACAAGGAGAATGAAAAGAGTTCATTTGCACTGGCCAAAGTGGAGGAATTGTTGCTCAGGAAAAAGACCCTTGCAGAGAGATGGCGAACATTTCAATGGAAGATCACCTTGGGGAACATGTACGCACCTACAGACGATTGGATGACGTAGGAGAAACAGTATGTAGCTCAAAAACCCATATGGTCAATTTCATGCATTTTGCTTGATTGCAGGACATTGCGGGGCCCACAGGGGAAGGAAAAAGAGAGACCTACGCCTATGTGGGTGCATTCTGTGCCTGTGTAAATAGGTTCTGCGCCTATGTAAGCTACACATGCGCAACTTGATGCTGCACAGGCGCAAGGCAGGGTACACAGGCGCAGTTGTGCACTTAGTACACTAATTTGACCGAAAATAGCACGCGGATGATCCTGAAAAGAGGGATAAGGGTAGGATAGGTCAAAATAGATAAGAAAAACCCTGATTGGTGCATGAAACAAAGAAATGCAGCCCTTAGGAGAAAACCCTAAAATTGACAAATTGTGCCCCAATTGTGATGCAGAGTTGACAATATCCATTGATTGCGCGGGAAAACAGACCTGACTGCTTCATGTTGCGACATAGACTCAGGAGTACGAACAAAGATACCTTAGCAGGACTTGGATTATACTATATTAAGTACATGCCTGAGATTAGGGCAAACATAGGACTTCTCACTACATTGGCCGAGCGATGGCATTCAGAGACTTCCTCTTTTCATCT
This sequence comes from Cryptomeria japonica, assembly GCF_030272615.1. Taxonomy (NCBI): domain Eukaryota; kingdom Viridiplantae; phylum Streptophyta; class Pinopsida; order Cupressales; family Cupressaceae; genus Cryptomeria; species Cryptomeria japonica. The sequence goes on along the minus strand of NC_081411.1, from coordinate 711,804,206 downwards.
TCCGACTGGAGAGGCGACTGTGACACTAGAGGACGTGTGGCGTATCCTCCGCATTCTAATTCATGGGGAGATGGTGGTGTATGACCTAGTGACAGGGAGAGATTCTTTGTGCAAATTATTCAAGTGTGACGCAGATGACCTTGATATCATAGAGAGGGAGATTGGTTGGGAGACCATGGCATCAGAGTATGATCGGTGATATGTGGTGATAGCAGTGGTTATGGCATGCTTGTTAGCAGGTGATAGACGAGGACATGGATTCCCTATTGGATGGGGAAGAGTGCTAGAGCGGATGGCGATGGAGGGGACTGTATATGCATGGGGACCATGTGTGCTTGCCATGCTGTATTTTCAGTTGCATCAGATAGCATATCAGAGGGTACAAACTTTGAGTTGTGGGGTCACACTTTTACAGGTATGGGCATTTGAGCACATAGCCATATGTCAGCCGATTGCAGAGAGACAGGTAGTACCACATTGACCATATGTATACTGCTATGGGGGAATGTTGAGACAGGGTCCATTTGGATACATATTGTATTGGCGACATGAGCTAGACAGATTGAGAGATTTCACATGGAGGCCATATCATGATTGCCTTGGATGGTCAAATGATAGTGATGAGCTACCGTATTGCAGATAGGAGAGATACCTGATTGGATGACCAGTGAATCGTTAGAGAGTGAATGAGATGTATCTTCTAGAGAGAGTCAGACGATAGTTTGGAGAGAGGTAGGATGTACCGATAGGGACTGCACACTTTGCCCGATCTCATAGAGAGACGAGTCAGTGGGGGAGGATGATTCAACCACACATAGCATATGCCAACTTCACACAGCTACAACAGAGACAGTGGGATTGGAGATCAGATGTTGTAGATGTCGGGACAATAGAGGAGTATGAGCGATGGTTTGCATGATGGCGGCCAGTGCCATTGATGGATCCTGATATTCCGGTACCTAGGAGACAGGAGGACTTTCCACTCACTGGAGAGGAGGATAGAGATGATGAGGATGGATATGAGGACGAGGGAGATGATGAGGATGAGGGGGATGAGGAGGAAGATGATGAGGGAGAGGAGGATGAGGATGAGGATGAGGCCGGGGAGGATGATGAGGGAAAGGAGAGTCCTAGGTGCATGTCGAGAGATGAGCCAGATCCAGCAGATCATGAGTCATTGCAGGATATACCAATAGGGCAGGAGATAGCTAGCATAGAGGAGATGGAGATATGCAGAGCCACCATAGCAAGTCAGCATGATCACATTGCTACATTGGAGAGATAGAATGTCGTCTTGAGGACAGAGATAACTAGGCTGACAGAGGCTCGAGATACAACGATAGCCTAGGCACAACAAGCAGAGCAGAGAGTGACCGAGTATGTTGGGTCGATTAGGGATGCTAGTGCGCGTGAGATGGCACAGATGTTATTAGAGGCTGGAGATGAGATACACCATTTGAGGACTCTATATGAAAGTGCAGTTCCACTAGAGTAGAGAGCAGCGTCATATCGGTCACGATCGAGGACAAAGAGAAGGCCACGCTCTCGGAGCTCAGTGAGCAGCATGGGGGTTAGTGGACCTAGGAGACCACCACAGCTAGGACAAGGGATAGGAGGGGCTTCATCTTTGAGACATAGCAGGGATGAGGAGGATGGAGGGAGCACCCAGTGACAGAGGCATGTGCTCCTTATGACAAAGACATATATGGTTTGACATTATGTACTCAGCCTGCAGGTCATACTTAGGACAGACAGTCCAATTTTGTACTTCGATATTGTTTTGATATATGATATGATATGTAGCTATATGATGGGATGCAATGTGTTATGGCTTATGTTTACGTTCCATGTATGGATTTCTTATGCACTATCTATGTACTATGTATGAATGGTGTTTATGTTTTTGGATGCATTTATAAGATGAAATGGATAAAAGGATTTTGTATGGACTTGATATAATGCAAATGTACTAATCCATGAATGCAGGATGTAGCTTATGTTTTTGGAGATCGGAGAACTAGACCGAATGGACTGCCCAAACTGACGGAAGAAATGTTAGTAAGAAGAAATTAGACAGAGGACAGTGAGACATGAAGGAAAACTTGCTTTCACAAATGCACATAAATAGGTGAGAACCTTTATTTATTGTAGCAAAGCAGATGCAGAGCATTGTGACATTGAAGGCCAGAGCTGGAATGCAACCCCTTTTGCCAAAGACAGACACATTGCACACAAGGAATGAGTGAAGCATCCTAGGGTGCCTACATCAAGGGTCGAGGTATGTACGGTGTTCACAAAGCGAACGTACTTATCTCAGACACCCAAAGATATAGTTGCCCCAGTTTGTGACAAACATTCCACAAACAACAAACACAACAAAAAAGGAAAGGGACCATGAACCATCCCGATCACTCTAAATCACTCAGTGACATCATCAAGCAACATAGGAACATGATCGAAGCCAAAGATAAATCAGTAAAAAGATAAGACGCAGAAATTCAACCAAGTCAAACAAACAGTCTGATTGTCATTGTCAAAAGTGGAAAACAAGAATGATCATGCTGTCTGGTTTCAGGGAATGTGGTACCCCGTCTAAGACAGGACATAGTCTGGTTTTGAGTATACCACACCCTGTATAAGACCCATGATAATGTTGACAAGGACCAATGGTAATGTTGATGCTATTTTGATTGATGTGACAACTGTGATCAGGTTGAATGCTTGCTTGGTCGAACAGTTTATCTGTTAATGCGTAATTTCATTAAAGCACAATGTTTGATTAATTGTCGTTGGAGGTATGCTCAGCGATTTGTCTATGCACAAAGGGATCATTTATTGACAAAATGCAAAATACCAAAGAAATTGTTTTTGGATTTTTTCAGGACAATATTTGATTTTTAGGGATTTTTTCAGGACATTATATGATGTTTAGGGGTTTTTTCAAGACATTATATGATTTTTTTTGGAGATTTTTTCAGGACATTATATGATTTTTTTTTGGAGATTTTTTCAAGACATTATATGATTTTTTTTGGAGATTTTTCTAGGACATTATATGATAAGAAAGCTCCAACCCGCATGTAGCAATAACTTCAATAATTGATCATGACAAGGGCCGCGCACCCAATGAAATTTTGAAAGACATATACACCGACCAGGACCAAAACATATGCACAAGGACTAGAAACCTGAGTATGCAAGACAATGATGTTGACCAATCACAAGTCTAGAACAAAACATTGGGTCAGGGCAAGGATAATCGTGATAAACCTACGGGGGGATAGTACAACTAGGAGTTATGATAAATAACAGAGCAATAGTCTTTTACACATGGCGCCTGTTTGCCAGGTTTTCACCATGGTACTTGCCCAAAGCGCCTGTTTGCCATGTTTTCACTAGAGGGCGAATTATTTTTCTTTACTTTTGTTCTTTTCAACTTTTCACTTTTATTTGAATTTTTTTTTTTTTTTTTTTAAATTTTTTTTCGTATTTTTTTTCAGGATCATATTTGAAGAACTGTTGATAGAAAACTATGTCCAGTACTTTCGAAGGTGCATGCTATTTATAGGATTGGACAGAGGTTCACCATCTGAGGTTGCAAGCTGATATGCCCCCAAGCCATAGGCTGCTGTAACTATGAAAGGTCCAACCCAATTAGGCTCAAACTTTCCTTTGATGATGTCAGTAGATTGTGTATTCTTTGGGTTCACCTTGAGGACCAAATCTCCCACTTTGAAGTGTCGCCCTTTGACCTTCTTATTATAAGAGCAACGGAGACAGTTTTGATATGCTTGCAAATGTGTCAGGGTTGTCTGACATTTCTCATCTAACATCTCAAGCTGATGCAACCGAGAGACTCTGTGCATCTCATCATCAATCAAATGTTGCAGGGAAACATGCAAAGAGGGATTTTCCACTTCCAAGGGTAAAATGGCTTCCACACCATACACCAAGGAATAAGGTGTTGCACCAGTAGGTGTGCAGATGGAGGTGCGATAAGCCCATAGTGCTGGATTCAACTGTACATGCCAATCTCGACCAACTTTATTGACAACCTTTTTCAGGATCTTAATGATGGTTTTATTTGATGCTTCAGCTTGACCATTACTTTGTGGATAGTAAGGACTGGAGAAACGGTGTTGGATGCAAAACTTTTCACAGAGTTCCTTGACATCTTTATTTTTGAATGGACGACCATTATCTGTGACAATTGCAAGGGGAACCTCATATCTACATATGATATAATTTAGTAGAAACTTTGAAATTTGAACACCAGTGATATAGGTCATGGGGATAGCCTCGATCCATTTTGTAAAGTATTTTGTGGCCGTGATGATGAATTTGTGTCCGTTTGCAGATGTCGGGTGAATCTTGCCAATAAGATCCAATTCCCATTGAGAAAAGGGCCACAGAGATATGATAGAGTGAAGTTCTTGGGCTGGCGCATGAATGTAATTTCCATGTATTTGACATTTGTAGCATTTCTTGACAAACTCATGATCATCCTTTTCCATAGTGGGCCAATAATATCCAGCACGAACCAACTTTTTAGCTAGACTCAGACCATTGAAATGGCCCCCACATATACCATCATGAACCTCGCGTAAATCCATTTGTGCCTCGTTAGAATCCAAACACCTGAAGAGGGTGTGGTCAAAAGAATGACGGTAAAGGGTGTTTGTGATGATGACATATTTGGCAGTTTGGCATATGAAGGCTTGGCGTTGGTTAGGGGAAAGGTTAGGAGGTAAGGCTTGGGATTTCAAATATCGTTAGATGTCATTGTACCATGGGGAATTAGGACCAACAAGAACACACATCACATCTGCTGTCAAAATCTCAAAAGAAGGGACAAGCAACTGTTCGACTAAAAATTCACATCTGTCCATATTGTGGGGCATATTTAACATGGAAGCAATAGTTGCCATAGCATCTGCTGACTTGTTTTGTATTCTTGGAACTTGACTAAAATGGATATCAGTAAATTTTGTCTTGAAGAAATCCACCATATGCTTGTAGGGAAGAAGCTTTTCATCCTTCATTTCATAGTCATCATTCACTTGACGGATGACTAAGTGGGAATCTCCATAGAGTTGCAAATGTGTAATGTTCCAGTGGATTGCTACTCGGAGTCCTGTGACCAAAGCTTTGTATTCTGCAATATTATTGGTGCAATGGAAAGTTATTCTGTAGGATTTGGGAATAGCATCACCTTGAGGGGTGACAAACAATATACCTGCTCCAGACCCGAATTTGGTATGGGATCCATCAAAATATAATTTCCATTCATTAGAAGATGTGACAGCAAAGACTGATTCATCTAGAAAATCCGTCAACATTGGATGATCATCATGAATAGGTGCCTCTACAAGTTGATCCACTATGATTTGTCCTTTTATTTCCTTTCTCTCAATGTACTCAATATCAATCTCACTTAAGATCATAACCCACTTTGCTAGGTGACCTGTCAAAGCTGCCCTGCTAAGCAAGTATTTCAAGGGATCAATTTTTGCAACTAGCAATGTCTGATGATTTAACATATAGTGTCGAAGCTTCTGTGTTGCAAATACCACTGCTAAACATGCTCATTCAATAGTTGAATAATTTAGCTCATAGCCTACTAGTGTCCGACTGATATAATAAATAGCTCATTCTTTGCCTTTCTCATCCTGTTGGGCTAAGAGAACTCCCAGTGTCATTTCAGTTGCAGAGATATACAATATGAATGGCTTCCCTTCTATAGGAGGCATTAGAATAGGTGGTGACAATAGATAATCCTTGAGAGTTTGAAATGTTGATTGACATTGCTCAGTCCATTTAAAAGTGACACCTTTATGCAATAAATGCTGGAAGGGATGACATTTGTCTGCCAATTGAGCTATAAACTTGCGGATTGACTGTAACTTCCCTTGCAGACTTCTTAGTTGATGGAAATTGGAAGGAGGAGGCATATCTATTATTGCTTTAACTTTCCAGGGTCTACTTTGATGCCTCTATGAGAAACAATGTACCCTAATAATTTGCCGGCTGTGACACCAAAGACACATTTCTTTGGGTTGAGTCTGAGCTTGTAGGTTTCCATTCGATCAAAGATTGGGCCAAGGATGGCTAGATGACTATCTCTTGTGACGGATTTGCATAATAGGTCATCAACATAGTCTTCCATCAAAGTATGCATAAAATCATGGAAAATTGTCGTCATAGCTCTTTGATATGTTGCGCTAGCATTTTTAAGACCAAAAGGCATCACATTCCAGTAGTAGGTACCCCAAGCACATGTGAATGTAGTCTTATGTTGATCTTCAGGAGCAATGTGAATTTGATTATATCCAGAAAAACCATCCATCAATGATAGCATCTCATATCCGACAGTAATGTCAACTATGATGTCTATATTCGGCAGTGGAAAATCATCTTTAGGGTATGCTTTATTAAGATCCCTAAAATCCATACAAATCCTAATGCCCCCAGTTACTTTGCTAACTAGTACCAAATTTGAAATCCAATCTGCATAATCAATTGGTCTGATAAAGCCCACATCTAATAATTTTTTGAGTTCTATTTTTACTAAAAGAGCCACCTGGGGATGCATCTTTCTGAGTTTTTGTTTGACGGGCTTGACATCTGATTTTAATGGCAAGTGATGAAGGACTAATTCTGGATCAAGGCCAGGCATATCTGCATAAGACCATGCAAAACTGATCTTCTTTTCAAGAAAGAAATTGACAAAATCTATCTTTTCTTGTTTTGATAGAGAAGCAGCGAAATGAATGACCTTAGGGTTGTCAGGGGTACCCAAATTTATCTCTTCGGTCATTTCCACAAGCAATGTTGATTTATCCTGTCTTGACAAGGGTATGTCCAATCTTCCACCTTTGGGCACCCTAGAGAGGTTTTCACCCACAGGTACGTCTTGTATTTTTACTTTTTCATGGTCAGAGAGTGCCTTATGGTTTTCACTCAAAGACCCATTCTTTTGATTTTTTACTTTTTCTATTTCTTTTTCATTTTTATGACTGGAAGATGGAGTTGACTCCCCAAAATATGTTGTGGAATCTAAATCAATAGAAAACCCTGCCTTATGATCGCCTCGTGGTATGCCTTCCCGTAGTCCAAGGAATTCTGCAATTGCTTTGTCATTTTGAAAACAATCTAATTTGAGTGGTTCTTGTTGGTCATGTTGGATAAGCTGTGGATAGACAAGGGGTAGATCATCATCGGTTTCAAGGAGAGTTAGGGCCAAGATGGTAAGGATAAGAATGTCCGTAGTATCACTGTCTGAACTGCTCATATCTGATTCGGAACTTGGGTCCCAAAATGACTCTATCCAAGCATTAGGACACGTTTTGGGAGGGAGAGTTATTTCATGTTTGTCCTCCATGGGCAAATCATCAGGGTCAAGGAAAACATTTTCAAGGGCATAGGAGCTAGAAGAAAAAGAACTCCACTCCCATTCATTGGAATCAGTTTCAGGTTGGGTATCCTCAGGTGTTGTTTCATCATCAGAGTCACGCCCCTTTCCACACATGGTCACTTTGGTAGATGAGGGTCCAATTCGCAATGGTACAAAACCTAACCCTAAAGTTGGATGTCGGATCTTAGGTATAATAGGTTCTAGTCTTCCTTTCTTATCAGGGCCCAAACCACTACAACCATCATATCCCTTTTTCTGCAGTATAGTAAACCCTTTTCCATACCGCTCCACTAGCAACTTGACAGGTGGTGTATCAATTGGATCCTTATAAAGCCAATCTATTACATCATCATCCAAAGTTTCCTTTTTAAGTTCACCCCATTTTGTAAATGTAGTGGGGGGCTGATATTGAATGACTATCTTAGATTCCTTTTGCAACAAATGTGGTTTGCCATGTGATTTTGGAGATATTGGTAAATTCCCAATGAGGAATGTTTGAGCCATTGAATACTCTTTGCATCCTTGGTCTTGTATCTTCAATTTTCCTTTGACAACATCTAACAATTCATTAGGATCCACATAATTATGTGAGTGGGCCTCTCTATTGACTAGGACTTGTTGCTTCGGGGAATCCTTTAGATTAGCACAAAATTGAAATGGATTATGATCTCCTGGAATTGTTATCTCAGTCCCATTGTAAGGATATTTTAAACACTAATGATAAGTAGATGGAACTGCTTTCATTGCGTGGATCCACGGACGACCAAGAATCATATTGTAAGGGAGATCGAGGTCTAGGACTTGCAGGAAAGTGTTTTTTGTCACTAGACCAACTCTGATAGGCAATGAAATTACACCTTTAGATGGGTGCTCAGCATCATCATATGCTTTGATTGTTATTCTTCTGGAAGAATCAATGCCATTTTCTGTATAACCAAGACCAATGACCACTCTCAAGGTACAGATGTTAAGACCTGCTCTGCCATCTATCAAGACTCGTCGGATCTTGCAATTATGGACAAAGACTTCAAGATGTAAAGGATCATTATGAGGGAGCTTATCAGGAGAAATATCATTATCAGAAAAGGCGACATGTTGGGAAACAGCTAGATGTCCAATTCGGGCTTGAAACTGGTCAACATCAATGTCTGTCGGGACAGTGGACTCAGTTAAAGCTTTATCTAGGACTGCGCGATGCATATGGGACATTTTCAACAACTCAAGAATTGATATTTGTGCAGGTGTCTTCCCCAGATGATCTAGGAGATTATACTGACTCGTAGGAGTTGATTTGGGAGGAATTGCAGGAGCTCCTTTCAGGAATATTTTGGATCGACAAGTGGTGACTGCGCAAGAAAGATCTTGTCCCTTTAATCTTATGGTGGAAACATACTCGTTTGACGCTCAAAAACAATTGATGACATTGTTATAACCATTATTTGCATAATTAAGATTCGCTATTTGGGTAGAGTTTGAAGAAGATGCTTTACCCTTGTCATGATCAAGCAAAGGAGTTTTGAAAATTGTATGATCAGTGTTAGAGGTCACGTTGGGTGGGTCTACCTCAATTACTCCTTGATCTAACAAGTCTTGAATCATATGTTTCAATTGAAAACACGATGCGGTTTTATGTCCTTTTGACCGATGGTATTCACAATATGCATTATCATTCCACCAATGCGGCTTTACCAATGGTTCTTCCTTGATATCTGGTAACTTGATAAAATTTGCTTGTATTAATTGTTTCATTACTGACTCAATAGGCTCTCCCAATGGCGTAAACTGTCAAGGAGGCCCATCCCTTGATCAGAAAGGTTTTCATTGCTGGTTTTGTTGCTGACCTTGTTGTTGATTATACTGTTGGTATTGCGGCTGTTGAGTAACATTGATTGTTTGTGTTTGATTTTGTTCCATAGCCGACATATTAGGAGCACTCAATTTCTTTATTGTGAACATGGGTTGATTTGCATTCACTGCTCTTGCGTCGACAACTCCATCATTAGTGACATTCTTGTTTTTGTACCAAAATATATTTTTCTCCCCTAAATTGTTTGTGTTATCACTGTCTTTGTTGAGTTTAATGAGTCCCTTAGCTACAAGAGCAGTTTCAATGTTCATCCCTTTCTTAATGAGTTTCTCAATGGTACTGGGACTTTTCAATTTGAGTTCATAAATCATTTCTGGGACCAAATTTTGAATAAATAAGTTCACTTGTTGTTCTTCAGGTATATCTAGGGAAGAACTACTATACAAGCTTCACCATCTTTGCAAGAAAGTCACTAATGGTTCACCTTGCTTTTGCTTGGTGTTGCATAAATCTAACATGGTCACTTCACTGTCAATGTTGAATGTGAAGTGGGATATAAACTTTTGAGCCAATTCTGACCATGTCTTTATGTTCCCTGGGAAATGCGAATACCAATCCATGGCTTGTCCTATGAGACTTCATGTGAATAAGCACATCAAATATGTTTCCTCATAACTCACTTTAGTACATGCTGCGAAAAATTCTTGAATATGGTCTTTTGGATTGTCGTTCCCTTTATATTTCTCAAAATTAGGTTCCTCAAAATGCTTAGGGAAGGGAGGCATGTACAAGCTCTTGTCAAATGGATTAGGACATAAATCTTGATTTATGTACAATTTCTTTGTCCCTTTGGTTTCCAATGCATCGACTTGTCGTTGCAACTTCTCAAGCTGTTGTGCAAATGTGTTAGGTATTGAAGATTTTGGAAGTTCATCATTCACTCTTGGGTGTACTCTTTGTCGATACATCCTGCTCTCCATTGGTTGTTGATGCTCATAAATTGTTGTCTTTGGTGTCTCTGGCATATATAAAGTTCTTGATACAGCTCTTGTTGCTGTGGTTGTGCCATGCCTTGACCTTGACCCTTTTGTTGTGCTTCTTGTGGTGGGATCATCATTTGTTGCCTAGGTTGATATTGCAGTTGAGGGTGTTGTTGATATTGCATGGACATCAGTTGTGGTTGTGATGTATGATAACTTGTTTTGCCTGGCCCACATGTTGTTGTTGATGCCGACGAATCAGAATTTGCTGACTTTGTGTCAACTGTTGTTGTCCTGATGTAAATCCCATCATTTGCAAAAACTTTGTTTGGGAGGTTTCTGTTGTTTCTCCTTGAGATGGGGAATGGCACTTGCATTGACTTGCTGTGTTGTTTGTCCAATCCATTGTGGTGGTTGCAAGTTTGAATTAACTTGTAATGGTGCAAAAGCCACTACAACGTGTTGTTGAATGTGATATTGTTGTTGTTGTGCATTGCTTGTTTGCGCATTTGATTTTTCCTTTTGTGCATTCCTCAATTGTTGCAACATTTGTTGTTGGTGCACACCACTATTTGTGGCTCTTTATGTTGCCACTATCGAAGGATCTGTCACAATATTTTGCATAATGGGTACTTGAGTATTTGTCAAAGATATTGAACTTGATGGGACATATAAACTTTGTTGCATTGTAGGATTTTTTTGAACATTCGTAAGATCGGGCATTCCAGTCGCAAAGCTTTCTTGCATCTTAGATTTTGATCCACTTGTAATTATTCGAGGAATCATTTCTTGTTGAGGGAAAGCTGTCAACATTTGTGTGGCCATCATTTGATCTTGTGTTAAAGGTATTGTATTAAATAACGGATTGTTTATTGTTTCGAATGGTGAATTTTGTGGAATAGTCACTGTCAACATTTTTGAAGCACGTTTACTCATCAAGGTGTGTTGAATTTCTTGTTGCACATTTTCTTCGTTTGGATGTGGAGAGAAACTTAACAGCTCACCACCTTATTGTTTTTGCACATTAATTTGCGCATTGGAGGAGGTCACATTACTCATCATATCAAGATATTTTTGTGGAAACATCTTAAAGACCTTGTTCAAGAATTTATCCATCTTTTTTGTCAACTACGGATCTTTAAGGAACATATCAATATCATCGGAAGCATCGGAATCTAATGAAGAATCTGGTAAAACATTTGGATTTATTTCTTGTTGAGTGCCTTGATCTGAACCAAATCCTTGTGAAAGAGGTTGTTCCTCATGTAATGTTTGAATTTCATGTTGCAAGTTCGGTTGATTCTAGTCAAAAGGTGCATTTTCCCTTGGTGTTGGTGGAACACTCCCATATCCCGGTTTCATGGGTACAAACACTGGCTCATATAATGGAGGTGGTCCAAGTTGAACCATTCCATATGGTGGTAATGATGTGTTTGATGAACCTTCAATTTGTAATGATTGACTAGGTTGAAACTGTGAGTTTGATATGTTGTCAATGGGTTGATATGTTGGTTCGCCCATCTTCTTAGATTTTGACCTTGTTTCAGCAGGCATGTCACTATGCAAATGTAATATTTTTTGGGGATTTTTTGATTTTAAAAGGATGATGTATGATATGCAACTAAATGCAACCTAAATAAATGAAAATGCAATCTATGGCAAGAATGCAACCTATGTTTTTGTTGTTTTTTCAAGATTTTTGACAAACTTTTTGGAATGCAAACCTAAAGACTCAACCTTAGGAAGTTGAAATGAAGCCAAGACCTTAAAGGACAAAGGACCAAATGACAATAGGACAAATTGACAATGTCTCACCTACATGCTTGGATACTAAGCTAGGTTTGACAAAAATGATATTAATAAAAGGACAAGTTTTAGACAAGGTCAAGACTTCTTAACAACAACTTAGGGTATCATCTAAAGTTTTGATTTTTTTAAAGTTTGACAAACCAAATTTTTGAGACTAAATGCAAGAAGCCAATGATTATGACAATGACTTAGGATATGACATGAAAATGATCTAAGGATATGATATGACAAGATGAAGCCAAGACAAGATGACAATACAATGATAAGGATATGCGAAGACCAATAACTTGGAATATGCGAAATGTAACCTATGCAAGACCTAATTTTAGCATGACAACGATGATGCACGAATATCACCTAAATGGAAATCTATCTTGGATATGACAATGAAATGCAAACTTCGGGAAACGATTTTGAACCTAAATGCAAAATGAGGACACTTGCAATGAAAAGGACTAAAATGAAGGGAGGTGACAATATGTCCTAGGACCTAAGTTGGACTATGCAAAACCTAGCCTAAAGTGACATGAATGTTGAGATAAAGTTTTTCAATGTGTTTGAAAGCCATGTTTTGAAAATGTTTTGAACTTTGTTGGATGAATGTTCTCTTTTTTTTTTTGTTTGAAACCTTGTTTGGACAATGTTTGGACTTGTTTGACAAATGATGTTTTGTGACAATTGTATAATTCAACTTTTGACAATCACAAAAGACAAGATGTTTGGACTAAGACCCAAGATAGTCATGCTCATTCACAACAAATCCTATGGCTGGCAAGGGCAATATCTATTGAATCCTCTAACCATAAAATACAACACTCAGCTAGATAGCTAGATGCTCGGTAGCACTGGCTCCCCCTTACAGTGCACTCACTTCTCGGGCATACCAAGCTTCGAGTTCAAGGGGCATCACTTCCCAAGAACCTGAGCCAACAGATAGAAGGATTTTGGCATCTAAACAAGAGATTCTAGTAAGGGAATCCATTCGGGTGGGTATTGATCCAGCGAATAAATCATCGCAATACCATTCCAACACCCGTTGTCTACAACTTTCGTTGCATCCACAGTTATTTAGACTGGTTTGGAAGAGCTTGGCTTTAGCCCATCACCACTTTGGGTCGTTCCCTCTCACCAATGCCTGTGCGAAGTGCCAGGCAAATCGGGAGGCAGGCCTAGTTCTAAGGGTTAAAACATACAATCAAATTAAAAATAGACAAAGCATGCATGGTGTTCATTAACCTTTAAGAAATGAAATGTGCAACTACTTTAAAAATCGCAAGCAAGATGTTTTAATGAGAGTCTTTGACTGCATCCTGCATAAGATTCGTTAGTAGTTGCATTTTTAGTCTTCGTCACATGTAACGCCAAGATGCTACATAGAGAATTAGTACCAAAGAAAAACCAGAATGCAAGAAACAGAATGAAAATAAACAAATTTGCAAGTAAAAACAACTGATTTTACCTCTGTTTCTGGCCTTACACAAGTGCAGAATGACTCAACACACGCACAGAACCCTTCAACATAGGCACAGAACCCTTTGACACAGGCGCAAAACCCTTCTACATAGGCATAGAACCCTTTAACACAGGCGCAGAAGTGCCCAGAAAGCTCAGAGTCGCTCTGTTTCTTGAGTTTTTCACCTGCAAATAGCTCAAAAAGAACTCAAAACATGGTTAAGGGATTAGTTTACGTTGGGTTCACCAAAAATGTAGATCAGGAATTCGATTAACATCAAAGCAAATAGAAATTAGCTAACCAAAAAAGCCAAAATTGCAATGAAATAAATCCTAATTACAATCAATAGAAGAATTGAAAACAAGACACTCAAAATAAATGGAAATCCATCACCAATGCCTCTTTCAATTGACCTCCATTGTTCTCCTTTCTCCTCCAAACAACGGATTTGTGTGGATCTCACCTACAAGTGCAAAAGTATGAAGCAAGATTGATTTTGATAGCATGAGGATACTAGAAGCATGGTTGATTGATCTCCTTTGATTGAAGAAACTCATCCAATTTATAGACAAATTGGAGAGAGGACAAGATTAGCATGAAATTGATATTAGAGACAATTGATTTCAAAAATGGCAAAATTGAGTTGAAGAAAGAAGGTTATGACACCTTCTATGTCATGAATTATGACATATTGCCAATGCAAAGGTTAGAGGACTACAAGCTTATGACATCTTTCTATGCCAACAGTATGACGCATGAGAAATTCATGCTTCCACCGAAGCACAAAAATAGGGAGAGACTAGAGAGGAATTGATTAGGTGGAAATTGAATTTAGAAAATGAAGTGGAAATTAGGAATTAGGAAAATTAGAAATGAGGTGGAAATTAGGAATTAGGAAAATTAGAAATAAGGTGGAAATTATCTGTGCGAAGAATCTTGACCACTTTCCCTGATTGCTTCTCCACACGAGTCTTGAAGTCCTGAAATCTGTCAAATACTTCACTCTTATGAATGAGAAAGTAGACCCAAGTGAAGCGGGAGTAGTCATCAATGAAGGTAAGAACATAGCGGGCCTTACTAAATGAAGGTGTTGGAAATGGACCTGCTACATCACTATGAACAAGTTGAAGAACTTCCAAAGCTCTCCAAGTTTTCCCTTTATCAAACTTCTCTTCGGGATGCTTGCCCATGGAACAACCTGAACATACACCCTTTGAAAAATTGATTCGAGGTAGACCTGTGACCATGTCTTTAGTGCTTAGCTGCTGAAGATAGCGGTAGTTGAGGTGACCAAACCGCTCATGCCATAGCTTACTTTCTGAATTTGAATGAGTAAGCAAGGCCCTAGAAGGTGAACTTGGCACAAAATGGGAGAATGAATAAAGCCTTGAGTTGTCATTGACTTGTCCCACTGCTACCAAGGCATCATCATCAAGTTCCTTTACCACAACTGAATCTGGTGTAAACTCAACCTTTTTCCCATTCCCATAGTGAGTGATTTGGTAGATGGAGAGAAGATTGGTAGACAAGTTAGGAACATAGAGAACATTCTCAAATGTTCCATCATCCATGTCAACTGAACCTTTCCCTTCAACCTCTACTTTTGTGTCATCACCTATGTAAATGTGAGGTACCTTAGATGGCTCCAATGAAGAAAACTGCTCCTTTGTAGAACCCATGTGATATGAGGCACCTGAGTCAAGTATCCATTGCTGTGAAGAACCTGTTGTAGCCACAAATGCTTGCCCTTTTCCTTTAGACTGTGAGGAAGAGGAAGGAGTTGAATCCTTCTTTGTGTAGGTAGATGGCAAGTTGATGTTGTTTTTCTTGAGAAGATTGGTTAACTCATCAACTTGCTTTGCGTGGCATCGATGCTCATCATGACCATACTTTTTGCAATATGCACAAGTTGGTTTATCCTTCTTAGGTGGTGTCCCCTTCTTGGAAGAGGATTGAAAATTGCCTTGTGATGGAGAGGATGATTGTCCCTTTTCCTGGTGTGGTTGAGACTTAGATTGCTTCTTCTTCTTGTTGGAATCTTTGCCTTGACTTCCTTGATTCCCTTGATTTGTTACCAAAGCCTTGGACTTTGAAGACTTGAGAAACCCCATGTTCAACAACTTAGATTGTTCCAATATCAACATTTCTGTGAAAGCATCAAATGAAGGCATAACATAAGAACTCCCCACTGTCAAACGATGAGTTTGGAAGCTAGATACAAATGCTGCATATTCTGGTGCAAGCTTGTCCAACAAGTTGAATATCAATTGAGCATCCTTCTTGTCAATTCCACAATCCTTTAGCTTTGCTCTTAGCTCATTTGCTTTGGTTACATAATCTTGGATTGTATCAAAATTCTTGGGATCTAATTTGGTGAGCTCATTATCAATCTGATAGCCTCTGATTTCATCAAATTGTCCATACAATTTTTGAAACATATCCCAAGCCTCTTTAATTGTTTTACACTTCTCAATGTGGAAAATGAGGTCATCTGATACATACTTGCGTAAGGTTCCAAGAGCCATGCAATTCTTTGTGAGCCATTCTAATTGAGCATTTGGATCAGCCTTAGGATCAGGTGGTGCTGTTATTGTTCCATCTATGTAGTGTGTGAGACCCTTTTCCATTAGTTTACTCCATACTTTAGTTTTCCATGATGCATAATTATGTGGAGTTAATGGTGGAAACTTATTAGGACTCATTGCAACAAGAATGGAAAGAGCACAAAGAGAGGCACAATCACACAAGACACCCCCCCAAATTCACTCAATCAAAGAACCCCCCCCAATGTGATGTTTTTGGCACTTTATAAGTAGTGCATATACAATGGGCCACTTGCAAAAAATGGCAAAGTGGACTTCTGATTTACAATTTTACAACTGCCTCAATAAGGCCAAAAGAGTCTCAAACTGATAATGCAAGAGATCTAACTAAGATCCAAGCAATTTACAAGTACCTAATAGGCCAAATAAGACCAATATCTGAAAGTATAATTTTCACTCAAAATCTCTGAAATCTGATCATAGATTCTGAAAGTAGATGAAAAAATAAGCACTTTCAAAAAAAAAAGCACCTGAAAAAGAGGTCGTATGAGCTCAAACGAGGCCTTTGAAGTTATAGAATTGAGGATTGGACAGGTACAACTGAGAGAATCTAAAAATTCTGAAAAACCTATGCGCCAAAATCAGAAAATAACCACACCACTGCGAAGATCATGAAATTTTAGCCCATTTCAAAAAAAATTGCACCAAAAAAGGAGCAAAAATGAGCAAGATATGGCCTTCCAAAGTTGGACTGCAAAACTGAAAAGCTCAATGGAGAGGGGTCAAAAAAATTTCAAAAAATGTTGATGTACGGAAGGTTGCATGGTAGGGTTTGTACCGCGGGCCAGTGGCCGCCTGCCACGTGGCGGGCACGGTCCTCCGGTCTGGGTTTACCGCCAACGGAAGCCGGCGACAGCGTGCAGAGGCTGGCAGCGGTGTGCAGAGGCGAGCAGCGCCGGAGCGGTGGACGGGGGAGCTGGACCTGCGGGAGGCGGTGGGTGGAGGAGCCGCCGGGGACCTGCTGGTGCCGTCGGCGGGAGATCTCGGCGCGGCGTCCGGAACCTGCATGGGTGGCGTTCTGTGGGTACGGGCGCCTGCGAAACCTGCAAAAAGATGCAGTGTACGGCACACGGGGGGGTCTTCGGACCCCCAAACAAAACCTCTTTTTTTTTTTTTTTTTTTTTCAATTTTTCCGAAATTCCTTTTTTTTGTTCGAAAAAAAAAAATTTCTTGTAAATTTTTTTTTGAAATCCGTACGAAAATAGGCAAAATGGGAAAAAAAAAATTCTCACCAAAATAGGTCGACTTTATAGTCGAAATTTATGGAAATGGCCTCCCGGATTCAACGGTGATGTCCAAATCGGTGTATGATGCCCCCAAAAAATGAAGATCCCCAAATCTGAAAATAGAAGCCTTCCACGATGTCTCCAAAAACTGATCAACGAAGCCCCAATGGCTTTGATACCATGTTGGATTTTGCCAAGATCAAGGGCACAATGAAAAACATAAAAGAGACAATAGAATGACAAGAAGAAACTGTATTCTCATCAATATACAAAATGATCAACTGGATTAACCAATACAATGAATAGAGGCCTGCTTATATAAGCAAGGCCATATGGATGTATGAGCACACAAATATGACATGTGGCTCAATGAGAAACAAGGGTAGGTAAGAAATACTAAGGGTAGGTAGGAGAAATAATATAATATTCCACAAGAGGTTGATGACCCACCGAATGTGGAGTGTAACAGCAAAATAAGACCACAAAAGGTGGAATTTCTCCTACAAGATCTATCCCTAAGTGCACACTTCCCTAAGTGTCTCAATTCCAAACTACGAAGAGATGCATTATCCTAAGTTAACCTAAGTAAGTGTAATAATATCCAAAGTGAATATTTATTTACACCAACAAGCGTAATGTCTCTAAGTATTCTTTAACTTCTAAAAACAAAAAAGATTATATCTGATAACGAGACCTCATCCTTGAAGAATGCCATTCCAGGGCCTTTATGCTTTCTTGCTCGGCTTGTGGGGAGGACGAGGCCCGAAGCCCTCTGGTGCTTCTACTAAGAGGGCAACAGGGGAACGAGGGAGAGGCATGTGATCAAGGACGACCGTGATATTTTCCGCCTCCAGATAATTCTGCAACCACTTCTCCCGTGGGGGTTTCTTGACTTGGAGAATCCAAGAGAGAAATAGGAAATTCCTACTTCTGACAGACCGCAGAGCTTCGAAAGCCACTGGGTCTTCAATAACCAGAATAGGGAAGCGAGGAACCGGGTTATTTTTCCTGATTAGGACATCATAGTCCCGTGGCTTGGGAGCTGTGAGTTCTTCATCTATATTAACCATAACCCGTTCCAATTCACCAAGAATGTCTTTAATGAAGACCTTTTTACATAATTTCACCACCGTTTCCCTATCCCTCTCAAAATGCATTGCCAGGGCTATAAACATTGCAACAATATCTGAGTTGGCTCTGGTTCGATCCTCATTCATAATGAAATCCCTCCCAAGAAATTTCATTACCGCTCCAGAAATCAAAGGGTTTTGTTGAACAAGAATACCTCTCAGCCTATCGTCCTTAATCTCACCGATGAAGGCCATCTGACGTTTCAGCCCCATAAGTCTGGGCGTCATATCCATTGTTGCTTAGCAGGAAGAAACTTAGCATTCCAAAATAGGACTCGCACTCTTAAAGCTAAATAATGAGCAATTACTAAATAGTAAATATCAAACATGGAGTGTGAATTTCAAGGCGTAAGATCATTAATATTAACCTTGTAGCCATCAAGCCTAGGGTACCTCAACTATCCCATCACTGCGGAGACATAAATTCCACTTTCGCAATTAGCCGTCAAAAGGCATTGATTGAGAAAGGAAGCTAACATGTGATGTCCAACAATAATGTTTCATATGGCCACTGAAGCTCTCCAGCTAAAGGGGTTCGGACAATGGAAAATATAGCTACAGATACCTAGAAAGGCTTAAATCTTAGAGGAAGGCTATCCTTACATTAATAATGTTAGCTTTATATCCATGCCACATATACTTAGATGAGATATGAAATCATGTTTATAAACCTATACTTATTTAATGTATGGATTAGTCTTCTTCTAATCCTCAAGCTTATCTAGGCATGACATCGCAACAATAGCTAAATTTAGGTATAGCCCAGAAAGAAGGGAAAATGATGCCAATTACATCACAAAGTATCCATATGATTTAAAGCCTATCTAAGTAAGGTTAAAGGAGAAATTCCTAGAGGATTAATTAAATAATTGAATATTTAAACAATGGCTCTGAGGGTCTTGGATAAGCAGTTTGGAGGATTTAAGCCATTAGGGCTAACTCTAAATCTAAAGATAGACTTGCTGGGATCCGAACCTATCTTAGACATAAATATGCTTGAAATATATGTTTATATATATATATATATATATATAAGTTTATGTCTTAATAAATATGAATATATATATATATAAAACTTATACATGAAAATGTATTTATATATATATGTAAATATATATATATATATATCAAAGAAACGGGACTCGGACTCGGCTCGGACTCGGCAAGGCTGACTCGGACTCGGACTCGGGACTCGGCATCAGACTCGGCTCCAGACTCGGCTGGACTCGGGATAGTGAAAAACTCAAGAAATTTAGAGATTTTTAAATATTTAAAACTTGTTTCAGACACCCTTTATTGAATACACCTTAAAGACACAATAACATCATCAAACTCGGCTCATTTGATTACATACACAAGTATACATCAATCACATAAGCATAAACGCAAATTGTAGCTAAAGAAAATAACAAACATAGATATATAAATATTGTCAAATGTATACAATATTACAAAACTCATGGAATAAAAAATCCATGTCATCATATGATCATCATCAAATGTTTCATACAAATACCAAAGGTAAATACAACTACAAGTCTATGGCTCAGAGGAGCCTGCACCCTCCGGCCCCAGCCCCCTGCGAAGGTGTCTAAGGTAGGTCCTGGATGATTCGACTGCCATAGCCGCTCCCTATGACACCATGCCATGCTCACCAACATCAAGAACATCCATGTCACTATCTGCCTTTGAATCTCCTGTCTGTGCTCGTGCTCTCCGCTCCTCCTCTGCCATGGCTACAGTCTCAACCTCTATATCTACCTGGTCGATCCAATCAGTGTCAGACTCGGAGGTTAAATTTTCTCTACTTCTATCGACGCAGTTTCCCCCATATTTTTTGATGGGGGTTTGGGGGCAATGCCCCCAAGGTGGGGTCAAGGGGCAGCGCTCCCTGTCGCGATACAGGGCGAGGTCGAGGGGCAGCGCCCCGCGAGGCCAAAAAAACTTATTACAAGTCTGAATTAGGGTCTCTTTGAGAGTCTTCCTTAGGGCCTGGTTTTGCTCTTGTTGCTAATTGGGTCTTGCTTGGTGAGTGAGTATCATTCTTGAAGGTCCAAGCTAGGTCAATTTGGTGAGTGATAAAGTTTGGAATGTCATCCTGATCTTCAAATGCCCTAAAATTTGGCTAAGTCTGGAATGTCCTGATCCTGAAATTTGACTAAGTCTGGAATGTCCTGATCCTGAAATTTGACTAAGTCTGGAAAACTGAAGAATCCTCCAAAAACTAGATTTTGCAATATAACTCCTGGAGGCCCGAAACCACTCTCAAACATCCTGACAGTATATATGGAATATAACTTAAAGTATAAGAAAGAAGAAATATATAAGGAAATGTTATATTCCATAAAATAATCCTGACGGAGAGACCAAAATGTCAAATTTCGCCCTTCCAAAAAAACTTATTACTTTTAAAAAAAACTTTTTAAAATGTTTTTTTTTTTGTCATTTTATTAACCCAGCCAGTAGCCGAGTCTGGGGCTCAGGCCTCGCCGAGTTTGGCGATTTTGAGCCAAACTCGCCAACTCGGCGAGTCTGGCGAGTTTACTCCCCAGACTCGGACGAGTCCGAGTCCGAGTCCCTAGGACTCACCGAGCATGACTCGTACTCGGACTCGCCGAGTTTGGGCGAGTCTGGGCGAGTCCCGTTTCTCTGATATATATATATAGATATAAATATATCTATCTTAAGGATATATATATATATATATATGAGTATATATGTGTATATATAACTAAAGAAATATATGTGTCATACATACATACATATAACTGTATATATATATCTATCTATATGTATTTATGTATGAGTGTGTGTATGTATTTGTATCTATGTATATATATACTATATATATTCATACATCCATATATATATATTAGAGAAAGTTTTGAGGTCACCCCGAATCTCTTTATAGATTTGAATATGGAAATGAAAACTCTCTAGATATGCCTAGATATGTTTGTAAGATTAATGATTCTCTGAACTACAAGGTTCAAGGGATGATATGAATATGGAGCTAAACCGAGGTGACTAAGGTTCAAACACGCGAGATGTGAGGGAGTGAAAATAGATCTTGTCTTAGGTTGGCAAAGACAGGAGTTTGATGCCATCAGCCCCCATGTTGGCAAGCTCATCTGCCCTTTTATTACCTTCCCTATAGATGTGATTAACTGTAAACCTATCAAAACCATTGCATAGGTCCATAGCCTTTGATAGCAAGGTATTAAGTTTCCAATTGGGCATGCTACCTTTTCTTAGAGCATTAACAACTATAGCCGAATCTCCCTCAATATCTAAGCATTTAGCTTCAAGTTTCCTGCATAAAAGCAAGCCTTCCACCAGGGCCAACAATTTTGCCCAGTTGTTTGTATTGATGCCAGCCAAAGAGGCAAGGGATTCTACTTCCTTACCTTCCCAATTATGAACAACGCATCCTATCCCCGCTTGCCCTGGGTTGCCCCGGGCAGCCCCATCAAAGTTTAACTTCAACCACCCTTCACCAGGGGGCTGCCAATTGCATGTTGCTCTAGATCGGAGGCTGGCCAGAGGGCCTTCTCCTACAAAGGGGGGCAAGGACAAGCCCTTCCATCATCTTTTAATCCTTTCATCCCAATAAGATATAGAAGCATTTTTAAGTGAACCTGAGGTGAGTCTATTATTCACAAGCTCAGTGACAACTAACTCTATCTTATTGATGATTCTTAGGACATCTAGTTTTTCATTCTTAAAGATGTGCCTATTTCTTTCTTTCCAAAGTTCCCACATTATGGATGATGGGAGAGCTCTCCATAAACCTTCAAAGAGACAACCACGCCTAAGGAGAGGCCAAGCCATGAGCATCCCTAAGATGGTGCTGGGGAAGGCTGCAGACCATTCAAGTTTATTGGTGAACTAGATCCAACATTGATGAGCAAAGAGATAGTTAAGGAGTATATGATTGGTGTCCTCCTCCTCTGCTTCGCATAGGGGACATCTACTAGGACCCTCATTTCCCATATGCTTAAATTTGTCTGCAGTGAGGAGTTTGCTTTGGATTGCTAGCCAGGAAAAAATGTCTGCCTTAGGTAGACAATTTCTATCCCAGTAGAGATTCAGTGGAAGTTCTACCTTAGGTCTTAAAACTGCTTTGGATATGTGAGAGTACCCATCCTTGGAATTGTATTCTCCTTTTAAGGAGCCTTCCCAAACAAGCTTGTCCTCATCATGACTTAGGACAAAGTTTATGCTTGTCCCTCTCCGAGATGGCTTCATCACCCCTTTCGATCCACTGCCAACCAACCCCTTCCTTTGAAGGGGAGAGATAACTATTTAACAGGGGGCCTCTTTTTGCTTCAAGAAGGGCCCAGGTAATCCCAAAGTCATGGATGTTTTCAATGGCTTTATATCCTCCCCAAGAATCTGACCAGAAGAGGGCTTTGTCCCCAGACCCTAGGTTCCAGGTTAACCTATCCGAGATGATCTTCCTACAATCAAGCATAAAATTCCAAAGGCAAGAACCTTTGGGGGGGTTGGGCTCCCTGAAGATTTGGGATGGATCATCTCCATTAAGGTACTTGAGGTTAAGTAATCTTGCCCATTTGAGGTGTGGAAATCTGAATAATCTCCAAACCATCTTTGCCCCCAATGCTCTACCTTGATCTCGAAGGTTTTTTATGCCAATACCACCGTCCTCTTTGGGTGTACATATCTTGTCCCAGGAAATGAGTGATATTTTGTGGTTGCTATCAGTTCCTTGCCAAAAGAAAGTTCTAAGATGCTTATTGATCTCAGCAAGTTTGGAAGAGGACATCCGTTGAAGGGAAAGCTGGAAAATGGCCATAGCTGATAAGACCGATTTAACCAAGGTGGCCCTACCAGCCAAGGAAATCCATTTCCCTTTCCAAGTGCTAATTATAGATTTGATCGTGTCCACTAAGTTGTCCCATAAATTAGAGGGTCTCCTACCTCTGTCAAGGGGGATGCCTAGATATTTGCAAGGAAGGGATCCTATACTAATTTCTAGGACTTTGCAGATTTCTTTTTCTAAAAGGGGGTCTATGTTGAACAAGAAGACATCAGATTTAGCTAGATTAACCTCTTGACCCGAGGCCATCATGTAGGAATTGAGAATGTCTTTAAAGGCATGAGCCTCCCCCTTGTCACCTTGTCCAAAAAGCATTGTGTCGTCAACGAATTGCCGTTGGGTAAAGGATGGGAGGCCACTGGTGATGGGAATACCATGGATCTTCCCCTTCTCCTTGGCCATCAAAATAGATCTACCTAGGGCTTCAACCATAATAATAAAAAGGAAGGGAGACATAGGGTCACCCTGCCTAAGCCCTCTCGAACTACTAAAGAAGCCTTCTGGAGAGCCATTAACTAGAACCGAGAATCTAGGGGTGGATATGCATTCGAAGATAAGGTTGATCCAGGTTTTGGGAAAGCCAAAGGCCTCCAAGAATTTGCAGAGGAAGCGCCAATCAACTTTATCATAAGATTTACTTATGTCCAATTTGATTAGCATGCTTGGTGATTTGTTAAGCTGAACCGAATGAATAGCTTCCTGGGTAATAATCACCCCATCATAGATTGATTTGTCCATTATGAAGCAAGTTTGTTCCTCACTAATAATTAAGGGAAGGAGATTTTGGAGTCTGGCTACTAAGGTTTTAGTTAAAAGTTTATACAAAGTGTTGCAAAGAGAAATTGGTCTGAAGTCATTGAAGCTCTCTGGGTTTTCTTTTTATGGGATAATGGCAAGGAAGGTATTGTTGACTTCTTTAAGAATCTTTCCCGAATTCCTTACCCCCTCCAAGGCCTCCGTGATTTCTATTCCCATAAAACCCCATCTATTATTTAATTATTTATCCTACCTACCCTATTTTATTATTAGTTGAGATATTTGGGTAAGTTAAATAATATTATTTTATATTGTTCTACCTCAACATTTGGCATGGTTCGTATGAAATATTATATTTTGGATTCTTTTTATTGGTTGAAGAAGTTGTATAGTTTTTGCTCAATTTCTATTTATTGGGAGATTTGAGTTTGTTGTGTGTGTGGCTTGGTTGGAAAATTTTCTGAGAATTATTGATTTGGATTTTGGAGCTTGGCTTGGATTTGCTTGAGGTTGCGATTTTTTTATGGTGGATTGAATATTTGGCTTGTCGCTTCTGCAACAATTTTGCATTCCATAACTTCTATTTTCTAGGTTGGGAATTTTAAATTCTTCTTATGCAATTTGATTTGAAAAGATTGTATTCTTCGTGTCTGTGAAAAATATATGGTTAATGTATTCGTTGGGATTTTATTCTTGATTTTGGTTATTGAGAATTTTGGTATTTAAACTCTCATGCTTGTGCATTGTCGTGAATGAGTCTATCCTTGTGATGTTGTATGCTTGATTTATTGATTTGAGATGATTGATTTTACTATTGGACTAAGCAAGATGAGAAATGCCTTGCTGTTATTCTTTGGACTCATGTTGAATATTTTTGATAATGAGATTCTTGATATTTAAAGATTCTTGGTTGTCATTGTAAGGTTGTAATATTGGCATATGATTATTATATGATGTATAACCTTGGTTATCTAGGTTATGATGCATTTGAGAGCCCTTAATTATGTTGTATTGTGTTGTGTATGTGTTGTACCCTAAGGTTTAGGTGCAAGCTAAGGGGAGCGAGCTTCCAAGTGAGTGGTTGGGGTCGTGGGGAGTAGACAACCAGGTTACTCGGGGTCTAGACCGCCATAATATCTCATTGGAAGTTTATCTTCAAATCAAGTGATAATTTAATTAATTGATTCTAAGAAGGTTGGGTAATAGTAATTCACCATAATAAGATAAGAAATGGTTTGTGTTGGCATTACAATAGAAAGGAGATTGTTGGCATTTCAATAAGGATATTGAGAATGTTGTTGGAGATTATTGATATAACTGAAGAAGGATGATTACTGTCTTTATAATATTATTTTGTCATTGATGTCAAGAAATTGACTTTCTGATTTAGTATGATGTTGCCATATCTTGAGAAGTATGTATTGATGAGAATTAAGATGTCGGTAAGTGACACAGAAAGAATGTGATAATGAACGGGAATAATAAGTTATTCAATGGGCAACTATTACCGAGTTAGACAATGATGAGATCATGTTGTTTTGATTGCTTTGATATCCTACATATGTTGTTGATTGTAAGGTTAATACTATACTATGTCCCTGAGCAAAGAACCTAGTCGGTAAACCCTAAGGAACCTAGTCGGTAAACCCTAAGGTTATCGATATCGGTTAATAAAGGCGGAATGTCTACCAAGTAAAGTTTAGTATTTACTGAGTAACAACCGAGTTATGACAGATCGCATTGGATGGATAAAAGCATTATTTAATGAAGGATGCTAATGAGCTAGAGATGAATAGATGATTGGTATGCCGCGCATGAAGTTTGTTAGGGATCTACGAAAATGGAAAATCAAGAGGAAGATCTACAACACAGATTGAACCGCAATAACCTAGCACAAGTTCCTAGGAAGGAATACAATTTCCAAGGTGAGGTAAAACATTTTCCGATCGAAGAATACATTGAACCTAGTCAAGTTTGATGATCCGATAGCCAAGATTGATCATGGGAAATGTGATCAAGGAGATTCAGTGGTTAGCAAATTGTTTATAAATAAGGAATTGTTGATGAACAATGAATGTGGGCAAGTGTAAGCACAGGGATGCTACATAGTGATTACCGAGCACAGAAGCTTGAAGACCTGTTTGAATAATAGAGTAGGGAGCCTAGCAGAGGGACAAGATAAGTCCTATGACTAGACAAGTGTTGAGCAAATAAGAATATGCTTTAGCATTTTAGATGTGAAGTTGCAGATATATTTTATTACTGTTATTTTGTAAAGTGACAAAAAATCTCTTAACCGAGTGGACTTAACAGTCTTATTTGTAAATCCTCTAGCAAGGTAACATTCTACATGAGTGTTTGAAATCCTTTGACAAGGTCACTTCTAACAAAGTGAAGATCCTAACAGATCTGAGGAAAATCCCTTAACCGGGTCACATATAGCAATGTGTTTGTAATCTTTAACATGATTTGCTTTTAACTGAGCATACTCTAGAAGAGTATATTTCTTAGTGGGTCCAAAATCCCACAGTGGTTTTTCCCTATTTGGGTTTCCATGTTAAATCTGGTGTTATATGTGTTATGATGATTATGTGTTTATGAGTTATCATGTTTAGCAGTTTTTGGTTATATTGCTGAAGTATAAGTTACCGAGGTTGAATCTGTTGATTTTATGGAATATTAAGTTTGTATGATCCACCCCCCTCTCTCATCTTATTAGCTATTGGCATCAGAACTTTACAATTGGTATCAGAGTTTGGACTCCGGAAGAAAAGTTTAAAGGTACTTGAGGCAAAGATCCGAAGATGTATAAAAGGGATGCACCAAAGCTGAACAAGTCAAGTTTCTCCACATGGAAGAAAAGGATGAAGCTGCATTTATTAGGAATTGGAGAATATGCAACATATTATTTGGAGAATGATTACATACCACCAAGCACCAACCCGATGACCTTGGAAGAGATAAAGGCAAAGCATGAACATATTCAAGCTATGATTGAAATAACATCAGCATTGACCGACTTAGAGTTTAATGATCTAGAAGGCTGTAATGATGCAAAATCAATGTGGACCAAGCTCATATTTGTGTATGGTGGTGATGAACATGTTCAGAGAGCAAAAGTAGATAGTCTAAGAGGACAACTTCAATCCATGAGAATGAATGAAGGTGAGAACATAACCCAATACAGTACAAGGTTAAAGGAGACTTTCAATCAAATCAAAGGAGCAGGAGGAACTATTGAAGAAAAGGATGTAACAAGTAAGTTGCTTAGAACCCTTCTACCTGCTTATGCAATCCGAGTCTCTGCAATCAATGAACTAAGGTCTATACCAAATATGCCAGTTTCTTTGGATGCTACTATTTGTAAGCTACATGCATTTGAGTTAAGTAATTTTGATAACAGTGGGTCTTCGGTAAATAAAGTAGAATCTGCATTCAGTTCTTTTCATATTGGTGAATCTGATGATTACAATGATAGAATGAGTAAGTATTCTGAAGGGAATCACAGTGGAGCAAGTGAAATATTTTGTAAGAACATGGAAGAAGTGCACAAACTGTATGAGGAAATAAAAAAGCAAGAAGAGTTTGAAGCATTATTAGCCAGGAGGTTACCGAGAGGAAAAGGTAAGTATAAAGGAAAGCTGCCTTTAAAATGTTTCAATTGTGATAAAATAGGACATATGGCTTCTAACTACCCTGACAAAGAATCTAGTGAAAAGAGAGAATACCAAGTGTAGTCACATAAATCTGTCCATTTTAATTAAATGAATATTTTGTATTTATTTGATTAAAAATCCACTAGCCACCAGTTAATTAAATTAATATTTAATTAATTCATCCCCAAACATTCTTCTATTAATTAAATAAATTATTCAATTTATTTTAATTAATTCATTAAACCAAATTCACAATTAATTAAATAAATAAATCAATTTATTTAATTAAAATCCCCCTTTTCCTCTTTTAAATAAATTAACATTTATTTAAATCATTATCCCCCACCCCACTTGCATTTTCCTACAAATGCAACTTGCACACATTATTGAAATAAATGAATTTTTATTTTAATAAAATCCTATTTTTCCTCACCCACCAAATCCACTTGCAAAATCTAATCCCCTTCTAGATTCTTCTAACCCCTTCCTAATTAGCCTAATCCATCCCCTAATTATTGTCACATTCCTAAGCAAAATGGAGTCACTTCTCAAATGACCCAAAGTCTTGGATAACCATTGAAGGTTTTCAACCTTCAACCACCAAAAACCCCAAAGTCTTTGAAAACCATTAAAGGCTTCCAACTTTCAACCACTTAATCCCCAAAGTCTCCAATAACCATTAATGGTTAACCCAAACCCTCCTACATGGTTAAAACATTTGTTTTGACTCAACCTCTACCCAACCCAAGGGTCTCATCAAGCCTTTAATGCTTTGACCATGATTATCTCTTAATCATTTGCACAAAGGTTTATCCTTGGATTAACTCCTAATCCAGTGGGTAATCCTAACTTAGGCTTGACCCTTAGCCTTTAGATAACCATGAGGTCTTCTCAAGCCTTTAATGCCTCCAACCTCTTCTCTCAACCCAATCCTGTGTTGACACTTGTCACTATTTCATTGGTGCCAATTGTGCACATGGATCCCCAACTTTCAAGCTTGACCCTTGATTAAACCTTTCAATCCTGGCCATCCATTGCTCCATTTTTCCTATAAATAGAGCCCATTCCTTCATAATCCAGATCCTGAAAACTTGTATGCATTTAGACTATAGACATTTTAGAGAGCATTTTAGCATAAACAATCTAAATCTTGTCTTTTTGGTAAAATACTTCATTTTAGCATTAAAATAGCTTTTTATTTCACATTTAGAGCTATTCGACAATCTCAATCCTCCATAAGCATCCATAGTGCAAAAAGCTGTTGAGAGCTACACTATTTTGGAACTTGGAGAGGAGAGGAACAAGGGAGAAGGAGCTAATCTCATGCTAAGAGATAGTTGGAGATGTCTCTTTGTCTTTACTTCTTTAGTTAGATTCATTAGCATGTGTTTTTAGTATCTCTCTTGGAATGCCTTCATGTTTTGGTTTTTTGATTGATTAACTCTAACATCTTGTGTGTTTTATGTTGTTTGATCTTAAACTAACAATCTTTGTGCCATTTAGGAGGGCATCATTTGGTGAACCCGACGTGAATCGAACACGCAACCTTCTGATCTTTGTTTTTAAAAATTAACATTTTTGCTTGTTGAAACTGCCACACAGGTCGCGCTTCGGCGCTATTGAACGCGTTCTAGCGCTATTGCAACATTTTCTTTTAGCGCTATTGTCCATATAATAGCGCTAATGAAAAAGTTTTAGCGCTATTGATTCCATTCTGGCGCCTTTGTCACAGTTCTAGCGCTATTGCAACTTTTTTTAGCGCTTTTGACTTTCCGGATTTTTCTATTATTTCAGCGCTACTGTGTAAAATAGCGCTTCTGCGACCGCAGACTAGCGCTATTGTATTAATTAGCGCTTTTGTAAAAAAAGGCAGAATAGCGCTATTGCGACAGAGTGTTGTCCAATTCGCTTTGTAACCCAAAATCAGCATTTAGGCTTGTGTAAGCCCACACTAACGCTTTGACTATTGACCAGGTGCAGGTTCTAATCTTTTTGTGTGCAGGGAAAGGAGTTAGTAGATGCTCTAAAAAAAATCTTTCTTTTTACTTTCTTTAAAAAAATTGGCTAAAAAGAATTCATTTTTCCCTTATTGCATAAGTTAAAATAAACCTCACATCTCATTTTGGAGTGCATAAAATGAACCTCAAATTTGTTTTTGGTGCTTAAAACAAATTCATCTTTCTTTATTTGCAAGGTAAAAAGAACAACAAAATTCAAACATTTGTTTTCTTGCAAGTTAGGAAACACACTTTATTTGGTGCTTAAAACCAAACAATTCCATTTTCTTGCATCAAATCTAAAAATCACAAGCCACACTTCAAATTTTGGTGCAAATAAAATACACAATCCACTTGTCTTCATTTTGGCAAAAACAAATTTTCCTTCATGCAATCGTGTTTTTCATTAAGTTGACCAGGACTTTCAACTTCTAGATTACAAAACATATTGCTTTGAAGTTAAAAAGAACACCATGGCTGTTGGAGCAACATCTCCAAATAGTTAGATCACATTTGCAAATGCTGGATTAAAAGGAACAAGTGTTTTACGTGTTTGGCACGCTTGTGCACAAAAAGTCAGTCGAGTGGTCCTACTTCTAACACACACTATCCTCTCCCTTGGCTCTCGTGGTCCTAGGTGCAAGAGAAAAGTGTTAGTAACGCTCAAAATTTTATCTTTTTAAGAGAGGCCTGCCAAGGGATCGATACTCTTGGGAACGACCTCGAGCGGTAAATCCTTCGAGCCGCTATAGAAATCAGGTGAGAGCGAAAGCTGTAGCCTTGGGTATAGCTGTTCCTACAGTGTAACTGGCCGAAAGGACAAATGGGCCCCACCACCAGTTACAAGGCTCTTAAGTGAGTCACTGCAGAATGAACTTATGTCCAAAGCCATCGAACATGACTAAACACTTTTAAGTAGTAGCCCACCTGTTCTATTGATTGAGGATATTTGAGGTATAATTTAGTGCAAGAGCATAGAAGGTTTTGCTCCCAAGATACTCACCATACATATTTCCTTGAGTAGAAACATAGCTTTTTGAAAAGTCACTTGTGGCTTGATAAAAGTGGTGACTCCCCCATCATAGGGATCATCTATTTGTTATGCTCGTGCAAGACTTAGTATATCACATCCTTACCTGCCACGGCGGGATTCATAAGGTATGTAGTACCAAAGTCGAAGAAATATCAAGATGTGGGCTAAATTTATCACAATTGGCCATTTGACCTTAGGGATAAAGAGTGTTTGAAGTGTGTTCGTTTTACAGACCTAGAGCAAATTGAGCCGACTTCAGGCTTTGGAATTACACCTTAAAATACATCTAAAGGAAGGGTCAAAAACAAAGTCCAAGGATTGGGTTGATCTAGACCCATACTCATTTGTGCCTTTAAGGCTACAATCTTGTGTTTGTGTGCTTGCTTTGTTTTCTTGTCAAGGAAAAATCAGAAAATCACTTTCAAAAACAAAGTACTCATCCAACATCTGTCAACACAACCAAAAATACCAAAAACAAAGTGCAAACAAACAAAGAGTCAAAAATTTATGACCATTCTTCACATCTTGCGAAAGAAGAAGTGTCATCAGAGTATCACCTTGAAAAAGAGACCATTAAGCTCAAAAGCTTTAATCAAAAGGAGGAAATTCTTCTATCTCAATAGACAAATCTTTGTCTCACATAGAGTCTTTCTACATCGCATGCGTCTATACCTTCAAGGTAAAACAAACGAGTTTGATTCAGAATCATTGAACCGCAGAGCTTTTATGCAATATAGAGCTCTGAGTTATCACAAAAATCAAGGAGGAAAGATTAACCCCAAATTCTTCCCAAACATTTGTATCACCTACAACACAGCTCGAGAAGTGCCACCAACACCCGAAAGGGAAGAGATAGAGTTTGTCCCATTTGTGACACAAAGTTTTTATTGAAAGTTGAAAACATTTTCATCCATCATCCCACTCATACATCATCATCATCATCAATCCATCCCAAAAACTCTCAAAACATTAAGAGGTTCTTGTCCCAAGATTCCTTTTTAGATATTGCTTGAAATCAAACACATCACATCACTTTTTAGATTGTTTCTACATCTAGGATAAGCTCATCCTAAGAGACACATCTACGCAGGTTAAAACTAGTTCATGAGTGAATCCTCTCATTACTAGGTAGTCAAAATCTGTAACACATCTCAGATTTCTCTACACCTTATCACATCCAAAATCATCAAAACAAACAAGCAATTCGACGAAGGAATTTCGGTTACATATACCTTAAAGTGCTAAGAGATCCCCATACAACACAAATCACCAACCAATCAATCTTTCATTTCATCACCACTCATCAATCATCTTCAATCAACTTCAAAAACAAACTAGTAAACAAAATGGCTCAAACCCGATCACGATCAAGGCAACGAGAAATAGAAATTGAGGAAGAAGAGGACAACCTCAATGAATTTCAAGAAGCACTTGGAGGAAATGGGAATGATGAAAACCCAGGTACACCCACTCCTTCAACAATCGAAAGGGTTCAGCATAACCCTCATTTTAACAGATTATTTGATGAAATACTAAGGAGTAATGCGGATGCTCACTTCTTAAAACTCGCTCAAGAAGGAGCCAAACTCCCCTCAGACTTTGATCTTGCCCAATTAAGACAAGCATCAGAAAGACAAAGTCGCCATGAGGAGGAAAGGCGTAGAGACCACATCAGATATAACATCCCTCGAGGTAACCCACCACCTCCTCCTCCTAATGAAATGGAGATGTTGCGGCAACAAGTTGAGAATCTCGCCCAACAACTTCATAGTGGTGTTAAAACCAACCAATTCTCACTTAACGACATCTGTCCCTATCCGTTTGATAGAAATCTTTATATGCCACCTTTTCCACGTGGGTTCGAAACACCAAAATTCGAAAAATATAGAGGAAAGGGAGATCCCCGCGATCATGTCCGAGAATTTCATTCCGCTTGTCTTGAAGTGGCTTATGAGGACACATACCTAATGCGCCTTTTTCCCCAAAGCTTGGGAGGAACAACCACATCATGGTTTTCTCGACTACCAGGTGGCATAAGAACATTTGAGGAACTCATCCAGAAGTTCCTGTCTCATTACTCTTATAATATTGAACGCGACATCACCATGGCTGATCTATGCAACACCAAACAAAAACCAGGTGAATTATTCTCAGTATTCCTGCAACGATGGCGCCAAATGTCTAGCAGACGTTCTCTTCAGTTACCTGAACGAGAACTAGTGGAAATTTTCATTTCCAACTTAAACGAAGAAATGGAATTTCACCTGGATGTCAAAGACACAGATTCTTTTAACGATATGATCACCAAAGGTATAAAATGTGAAAGGGCACTCATCAAAAAAGGACTCATCAAAATCTTTAATGAACCCAAAGATGGTCCTCGCCCGCGCTTCAATAGCGATAAACCGAACTTCTGGAACAAGAATAAGAATATCGTCAATGATGGGGTTGTGGATGCTCGAACTATCCAAAATGCACAACCTGTGGTTCGATTTGCAGGACAAAATCCTCCACCTCAAAATAACACAAATGTTCCTCCTAATCAAGGTCGCATCACATCTCAGGATGAACCAAGACCTCGTCCACAAAAACAAAAACGCACATACACTCCCTTAGGGGAACCCATTGAAACAGTGATGCGACAACTCATTTCTCAGAATTTGATCACTCTACCTAAGCTATCAAACTATGAGCCTCAGGTCAAACCGGCATGGTGGAGAGATACTGAACATTGTGAATTCCATCAAGGAAGAGGACACAAGACAAGTAATTGTCATCGATTGAAAGATCTCATTCAAGATCTTATTGATCGAGGAGAAATTGAAATTGAAGGGCATGACCCAAAAATGACCAATAATGATCATCAGATGTTCAAGAATCCACTTCCATCACAAGATCAAAGGGGTCCTTCCACGTCCAGACGAGGTCCTGATACCATTGATTATACACAAGCTGCGTATAATTACACTGTCAATCACCTGTATGATGCCAGTGAACAAATTGCAACTATCACCTTCAAAAATCCCACCTCAAATTGCAATGTTGTTACACGTCGTGGCAAGGTCACCATAAAGGCAGCTCCACCAGGCACTACCTCCATCCCAAAGCAGTACAATCTTGTGGAACAATTAGACAAAACCCCTGCGCTTATATCCATCTTGGAGCTTTTACATCTGTCACCCTCTCATAAAAAAATCTTGGATCAAGCACTCCAAGAGGCGTCAGTCCCTGCAAACTTAAATACAGACCAGTTTCAAGCCATGGTTGGAAATCTAAAGTCATCACCTTGTCTCACTTTTTCTGAAAGTGATAACTCTTCCTTCCAACAACCTCATAACGCCTCACTCCACATTGAAGGCTTTGTCAACCAACACAGGATCAAGCGAGTCTTGATCGATAATGGAGCAGGCCTAAACATTTGCACACTACAATTGGTCACAGCATTGGGATATGCAATAGAATCAGTGGATCCTCGCAGGAAGATCACCATCAAGGCCTATGATGATGCAGAACGTTCATCCAAAGGAGCTGTGGTACTACCAATCCGAGTAGGCCCCGTGGTAAAGCACATCACTTGTCAGGTTCTGGACCTTCCTCTGCCATATAACCTATTATTAGGGAGACCTTGGATACATGCCATGCAAGCCGTTCCATCTACCTACCATCAATGTATCAAGTTCCCACATAATGGTGCAGAGATCACAATCCTAGGTGATGCAAATCCCTTTGCATTTTGCCATAATATCAGCCATCAACCAGAGATTACTGTTCCTAATAATAGGGAAGCCATTTCCTCCACATCATATGTAAATCCCGCCTCTCTTGCCAGTTCAAACACTCCTATACCCAAGCAAGAAAAGCTTAAGATGAAAGTCGCAGAGGAAGGTCCCGGGGAATATAACTTGAGTCAGCTCTTTTGTGTGGGACAAATGCCCACTTCTCCTAGAACACATGGTAAACCACAGCAGTTACTCCAGCAACCACTAATCACGCCAGCATGTGCCTTGACGCCTTTCATCCTTGGAAAGAGTCAAGAGGAAGAAACACAAGATGAGGACCTAGCGGACTGGATCTATAAAGATCCCATCACCACTGACAAACCACAAGTTACACTTCCTACGGAACAATATGGCAAAGGCCTCCTCATTATGCAAAGAATGGGATATGATGGTCAGAGTGCTTTGGGATACTGCAAACAAGGACGACATGAACCTCTGCTACCAGAATTCAAGCCCAAAGGTAATACAGGCCTAGGCTTTGAAAAAGAGATCCTTCCTAAACTCAGATTTAAAGGAAAACCTAGCAAACCATTTTGCCCACCTACTATAAAGAGGACACCTTTCATAATCAAAGCACCATCAAGCAATATTGTCACTGCCCCATCGAGGCTCACAAACCCACCACAACCATCTACAATACCAATCATCCCACCAAATGAACCCGTAATCCCATCAAAAACACCAATAGCAGCAGCAACTATATCAGAACCCACAGCAGCATCTATGGCACCAGCCATTCCAACAGAAGCCATTGAGGCAACACTACCAATACTTCTAGTGACAAATCCTTTTAACCCCATCACGGTTCCTGCAGCACCGATCACTACAAAGATACATAAACCAGTTACGCCTGCAGTATTCAACTCCAGCGACATCCCAGTATGGTATAGCAATCGGATGCTGGAAAGTGATTCAGAGACCGACTCACATGAGTGGGAATTCGATTCAGTGCAACTTAACACTTCAGATGAGGAAGACACATCACCACCTCCACCCCACAAAGACATCCCTGTTTACGGAGAAGCACAGATAAAGACCACTTGGGTACCTGAGCTGGAAACATCTTCCACAGACCCTACGTCTCATCCTACGCCTGATTCTGACAGGGAGAGTACCATCAACAACCTTCACCATAACGTCTTAACCCTCACTGATACATCTCCCGCACTTAACCTAATCGATGACGTAATGCCCCTTATCCACCCTGAACTTATCAAATGGAACCAACCAAATCCCCCATGTCTTGACCTCTTCCAAAACGATGAGGCTATCATTGACTTTTTGGAATTAAGGGATAATCTACCAAGCGGGGATCACAAAGCTGGATTCGCCATTGAACTTAATAGCGCAGCATACTTCGGGGCGGATGCCGAATCCTTCAGCTGCAAAAATATAACAATAAAACATGGATCTTCCAGTGAAAACCACACTGTGGCACTGTTTGATCCGACAAAAGTAAAAAGAAAGAGCGTATCCAATGGTGAAAACCTCTCTGAGGCGCCTGAGGATGAAGGGTTTGACATTCTCCCTGCTAGTACACAACAGGAACGATCGACAATTCTCATTGAGGAGACTAAAGAATACAATGTGGGGATTGTTGAAAACCCTCATATCATACATCTGGCATCTCTTCTCACTCCAGAGGAACAGCCTCAATTCATAGAGTTCTTCCAGAAGCGTCAGATCAACTTTGCATGGTCATATGCAGACATGCCTGGGCTTGATCCTGATTTAGTCATGCATCATCTCACAGTAGCAGAAGGAGCCAAACCTGTTAAGCAGAAGCTTCATAAGATGCATCCCCAGATTGCAGTGCTAGTCAAAACAGAACTCAAGAAACTCCTGGATGTTGGTTTCATTAGACCAATTGATTATGCAGAATGGATCTCCAACATTGTACCAGTTGGCAAACCAAAAGGGGGCATCCGCATTTGTACAGACTTCAGAGATCTGAATAAGGCATGTCCTAAGGATGACTTCCCTCTACCAAATATCGACATCATAGTAGATTTGACAGCAGGACATGCCATGCTTTCACTCATGGATGGTTTTTCAGGATACAATCAAATAAAGATCGCACCAGAGGATCAACATAAGACAGCCTTCACATGTCCATGGGGCACATATTGCTGGAATGTAATGCCTTTTGGTCTAAAGAATGCAGGAGCAACCTATCAAAGAGCAATGACCACCATCTTCCATGACATGATGCATACTATGATGGAAGATTATGTGGATGATTTACTAGCAAAATCACTTACAAGAGACAGACATCTTCATATCTTAGATCAAATCTTTGATAGACTGGAACAATATCATGTTCGACTCAACCCAAAGAAATGTGTCTTTGGAGTGACCTCCGGGAAACTTCTAGGATACATTGTCTCACGCAAAGGCATTGAGGTCGATCCAGCAAAGGTTAAAGCAATCATGGACATGCCACCTCCAAAGAATATCAGTCAGCTAAGAACACTACAAGGACGGCTTCAATCCATCCGCAGATTCATTGCACAATTGGCTGATAAGTGTCACCCATTCACACACCTGCTACACAAGAACATCCGCTTTCAATGGGATGACAAATGCCAGCAAGCATTTCAGGAACTTAAAGACTATCTCATGAATCCACCATTGCTGATGCCACCAGATCCAAGTAGACCGTTGTTACTTTATATCTCAGCAACAAGTACAGCACTGGGTGTGCTACTGGCACAACATAATGCAGAAGGTAAAGAGTGTGCTGTTTACTACGTCTCTCGCACACTGATTGGCTATGAACTCAATTACACACCTATTGAGCGAGCTTGCCTAGCAGTAATCTTGGCAGCCACTAAATTGCGGCACTATCTATTAACGCACAAGGTACAACTCATTGCAAAGATTGATCCACTCAAGTACTTACTTAGCAAAGCAGCATTGACAGGTCGTTTGGCCAAATGGGTAATGATTCTAAGTGAATTTGACATCGAGTATGTGGACCGTAAGGCTATCAAAGGGCAAGTTATTGCAGATCAGTTGGCTGATGCACCACTCATAGGCGATCATCCTCTCATTTCCAATTTTCCAGATGAAGAGATATTCATGATTACAGAAGAACAGTCATGGAAACTATATTTTGATGGTTCATACACTAGGCATGGCTCGGGGGCAGGCATTCTGTTTATCACACCTCAAGGTGATAGCATCCCGAAGTCTTATAGGCTCACATTTCCATGCACAAACAACATAGCAGAATATGAGGCTTTGATCACAGGACTCAGGCTAGCCATACAATGGAAATTACAAGAACTGCAAGTATATGGCGACTCGCAACTGGTCATTCGACAAGCAACAGATGAATATCAGACCAAAGATGATAAACTCATGCCATACAAGCAAATGGTGGACACTCTAAAGACATCATTCACTACTATTACTTTTGAGCAGATACCAAGAGATCAGAATCGAGCTGCTGACGCTATGGCTACTATCGCATCTCTCTTAGATCTTCCACAGAATTCAACACGCTACGAGTTCTTGGTAGAACAGCTTTGGATTCCCGCTTATGATATCCCCGAATCCGAAATAATATGTCGCCTTGTCGGTTCCGAATCCCCATGGTACAGTGAGTTCTACACCTATCTTCGCGATCACACCCTTCCTCCTAACCAATCGAATAACCAACGAAAAACCTTCATTCGCCAAACTGCTCGATATACCATTATTGCCGAAACCCTATACCGACGTAGTCTTGATGGTATTCTCCTTCGATGTCTGGAACAAGATGAGATAACAAAGGCTTTGGAAGAGGTACATGAAGGAATTTGTGGGACTCACTCAAGTGGTCCATCACTAGCCAAGAAGATCATGCGAGCTGGATACTATTGGCCATCTATGGAAAAGGATTCCTACTATTTTGTTAGGAAATGCAAGAAATGTCAAGTTCATGGCGACCTGATACATGCACCGGCCCAGGAACTGCAACCAATCACGACACCATGGCCTTTTTGTCAATGGGGCCTTGACCTTGTGGGTAAGATTCATCCATCTTCATCCAATGGCCATAAATTCATTATTACCACCACCGAATATTTCACCAAGTGGATCGAAGCTGTTCCACTTACCCAAGTTACCGGCAAGCAGATCGCCTCATTCATCCTCAATTACATCATCTGCCGGTATGGTGTACCCATGTCTATTGTCACAGATAACGGTCTCCCTTTCAAAAATCAGGATGTCCGTGAACTTTGTGAGAAATTTCATATCCAACACCGCTTTTCCACTCCCTATTACCCACAAGGCAATGGTCAGGCTGAAGCATCCAATAAAAACATATTGAGAATCCTAAAGAAGACAGTCAATGATGCCGGTCGTGATTGGCATGTTCAATTGAATCCAACATTATGGGCATATCGAACTAGCATTCGAACCCCTACAGGTGCAACTCCTTATTCATTAGTCTATGGTGCTGAAGCTATCTTACCCATTGAGGTCGAGATCCCATCCCTACGAGTTTCCTTGCATAATCTCATCGATGATGAAGCATACAGAGTCTCACGCCTTCAGGACTTAGAGTTACTTGATGAGAAACGACAAGCTGCATACAATCACCTCAAAGCCTATCAGCAGCGCATGAGCAGAAGTTACAATCACCGAGTTAGATCTCGTACATTTGAGGTAGGTGATCTTGTTCTTCGAGAAAATCCTCGCAATCAACCAAACAGAGAACATCAGGGTAAGTTTGAATCAAACTGGTTGGGCCCATATGTTGTCACTGCTGTATTCGGGTCTGGGGCATATCAGTTGGCTACTTCAGAAGGAGAACCGCTCGCAGATCCAATCAATAGCATGCACCTCAAACGGTTTTATACCTAAGGTGTACAAGGCATCAGGCTCCCCTACATATCAGAAAAATACCAAAAACATTCAGAAAATGTCCTGAAGAAAATACAAAAACATTCAAAAAAGTAAAGAAAAATCATGCATCCAAACGGTGAACAACCACTCCGGTGGCACCTTGGGTAAGTGCGATGGTGAAAACCTGGCAAACAGGCGCCACTCGTAAAGGCAATAGCTCCATTATCTTTCAAAGCTTGTTGCGATCACATTCATGCACACATACATCCATCCATCCCAACCATGGCTTGTTATTTGATCTGCAATTAAGCAAGTACTCCATGCGTCTAGCATCCCACCTTTTCATAGTCAGGTCTACAAACTGGGGGCAATACCCTTACCCTCGTGATGGAAGTGGATTCTACATTGTCTTATGTGTCATTACGCTCTTCATTCAGGCAATCATCAAACATATCAAAAACATTCAAAAATGGCTCTCAAAAATACCAAAAACATTCAAAATCATTCCACAAAAAAAAAAAAAAATTTTTTTTTTTGACAAAACCATTGAAAAATCACACAAAAACATGGCGACACCTTGTACATACCCATCCATGCAGATGCAAAACAAACATTGACAAACTAG
Source organism: Cryptomeria japonica (assembly GCF_030272615.1). Lineage (NCBI taxonomy): Eukaryota > Viridiplantae > Streptophyta > Pinopsida > Cupressales > Cupressaceae > Cryptomeria > Cryptomeria japonica. The sequence goes on along the minus strand of NC_081411.1, from coordinate 711,764,262 downwards.
TCACACAATGACCATTTACCAATCAAACCAAAACAATCGACATCAACAATCCAAACTGTCTTTAAAACAAGGATGCATCCTTCCTTACCAAAACAAAGACAAGATGACATTTTCTTTGACAAGAAAATTATGTTAGGCTATCAAATACTTGGTTGATTTGTGAGTACAATCGTTTGTTTATCTGTATCGGGATCTTTTCAGCATTGTTTTGTTTTGTTTGCGCATCATTTCCGATGAAGTTCTGGGGCATGTACTAATGGTGTCTACGTGGGAAGTTCACTAAGCTACGTGATCTTATGCAAAATGCAGTCATAGATCACTACGGCTTGCTGACTACAGCGTATACCTCGACTATATGCACATGAACCATTACCAAGGATCCATATTCTTTATTCTTTATGTATATATACTGTTTGGTTGCAGGTACAATGCTCATCCTTTGATTCCTCTTCCTCCAAATTGGCTAAAGGTTTTATTTTCTTAGTACGGTATGCACTTGTCTCAGGATCTGATCAACCTAAGATCAAGGAGGACGATCCAAGTCATGCACGAAAGGAGATAATCCTTGTCTGTTCCGCAAGCAATACTCTGGTCGACTTGACCCTTATATCAAGTCGTTTGTATTAACTTGCTATATTAAAATCCATGAAAGAAATACTCAGGTCATCTTGAATCATTATGTCAAGATGCTTGTATTCTCTTCCAACATTTTAAAGCTCAATGATGAAAATAGAGCACTATGGATCGTCATTTCACCTCATCTGTTTATATCTTGCATTCCGTTGCATATCACCCATCCATTCATTTGTAGGCTTTTACATGTAAAAATGATTAATAAAAGCTGGTCTTGGATACAATCACGACCGAGTACTCTGATACATCATCAATGCATTATGCAAAGTCTTAAAACAACCTTGCATAATCATATCATCCTTGCATATAGGTGCATCTTGCATTGCGACCATTCATGTCATTTTTAAACTTAAACATTGCATATAGTTCATTGTGGCCATTAGTTTTCATTAAACAAAATCATTTTCATCATTGCACCAATCATCAATAATTAGATTCATTCATGGGATCAAATTGTCTTTGATTGTTTTAAATCATTTACTAAACATTTCATCCAGTATAAATTATCCATTATCATCTTATCAACTTATTATTACACACATCCATTTATCCATTTAGATACACAGTGCATTCATTCATTCATTAATAATAAGCATCTTATTATGTTCATTTTTTTCATTCACATTGCATTTATTATCATTACATTAAGGTGCAGTTATTATCCCCATTAGTTATCATATCATCCCATTATCATTTGCACTTCCCAACATATTTACAAACGCATTTAGAAACATTCATTTAGGCATTATCATATAAACATTTGTACTTTACATTTGTTTATTCATCTACATTCATTTTAACATCATCATATCAACATTTGAACTTAACCTTTTGTTTATCCATATTACATTCATCTAAACACATCTAGATGCATATCCATACATAAAATCATTCATCTAACCATTGCATTCACATCATCACATAAATCAGCTCATCATTACATCGCAAAAGGAAACATCATACAATCTTGTTCATCCATCAAAAACATAAGCATATATCATCCTAGTATATTTATACATAATATCATTTATTCAACCATTGCAATAAATCAGCTCATCATTACATTGCAATAGGAAACATCATCAAATCCTGTTCATACATCAAAGCATGAGCACATATCATCCTGCATTCATATGTCAGTATCTCACATCATAACTCATCATAAAATCATATCAAACCTGCATTCATATGTCAGTATCTCACATCATAAATCATCATAAAAACATGCATGAAAGAAACATCTCATCAAATGCATACATGTACACATATACATCTAAGTAATAAATCATCATCATGCATAAACATCCATACATCATCACATGCATATCATCACAAAATGGGATCTCCTCATATATATCAACTCATATATCAGAGTACAATGAAGTCTACAAAATCGGCTACCAAGAGCCATCCAAGATACAGTCCAAAACATAGACAATGATACAAAACATGTATGCAAAAATGCTCTCTCAGATGCCGCTCTGGCCAGATGCTGTACCTGCCCCACCCCTACCTGCTCCACCGCTGGTACCGGCACCACCTGATCCATCTCTCCGTGGAGGCCTCATCGAACCCCCACTCCCTCCTGCATCTCCTGATCTATCCTGCCGCAAAGGACCCATCACTCCCCCACTGCTCTGCATCCTCTGTGATCGCTCGGATCTGGCCTGCCGCATCTGGGTATAGCTGAGAGCTCGCTGGCTAATCGGTACCACCTGGTCATATAACCCACGCCAGTACTCTATCTCCGCCTGTGCTCGCCGTATCTCTCTCATAATCTCCCCTGACGGCCCCTGCGCACCAGTCCGGACTCTCTCCTGCAGCTCCGCTAAACTCTCCACCGCAGTATCTCTCTCCCGCAGCACCACTGTCAGCTCTGCCTCACGTGCAAATAGCTGCACATCTCTAGCTGCTATCTCCGCCTCTAATCTCTCTACCCGGGTCTGCAAATAACCTATCATGTGCTCCCGCAGATCCCCTGCACCACACTCCCCTATATCCATGGCTGCTGCACCTGTATCACCCCCTCCACTAGGTCCCTCCTCTGCACCACACTCCCCTGCACCACCCTCTCCTGCACCTGTATCCATCGGGATCTCTCTCTCCATCCCCCTCCCACTCAGCTGCACTCCTCCCTGCATCAATGGTCCCTGTGATATCTGCAGAGGTAGTCCACCTCTCCCTCTCTGCTGTCTCGGCATCCCCATCCCTCCTCCACCTCCTCCACCACCACCACCTCCTCCTCCTCCTCCTCCTCCTCCTCCTCCTCCACCACCACCTCCTCCTCGACCTCCTCCTCTCCGTCCTCGTCCCCTCTCATCCTCAAACGCTGGGATCGGCTCCGCTGGATTTGATATCCGTCGGATCGGGTGCGCCGCCCGATACTGGGTATACTCTGCTGTAACCCCTGCATCAATGACCCTCGGTCGTAGATCCCATGGCCTCGCCTGCAATGTCCGGAACTCTACCAATGCCTGATCATACGGTAGCACTGGACCCCATGCATACCGCTCTCGAATCACTCGAGCATACTCTCCCGATCCGCTCGGCAGACCCTGCTGCCGTCCAAACTGCCTCATAACCCGTCCTGGCACCTGTCTCTCTACGTGATAAGAGGTCCTCCCAATAAGGAATTGGGTCATGAAGACATAAGGTAGTGCCTCCGCATCATCCTCCCATGGCTCACACTCCAAGTATGGCCGCCAGATCACTGCATCTAGGTCATCTAATGCTCGCCTCCACCACTCTAGCTTCCCCAAGTGGGGCTGGCTCATCATACCACTATACATGAACATATAGGGCTGGTCTACGGCTCGGAATCTCAGACTCACTGGTCGAGTCACTGGTAGATGCTCCCATGCCCACACATGCAGCAGCGTCATGCCTACTGCAAGCGAATCTCTCCCCCGGTACACTACCTCGTGCAGCTCCTGGTACATGTGCGCTAGCACGCACGGCCCCCAGGCATATCGGGTCCCCTCTGTCACCATCATCTCAATCACCTGTCCCCATCCGACCGCCAATCCATGTGACCGCCTGTCTGGACACAGAAGTCCTCCCACGATCCCTGACAAAACTGCTGGAAGGGGCTCATATAGTGCCGCTATATCCTCCCAGGCAATCGACCCATCATCAATGAATACGTCCTCGTCAAAAATCCTCTGGCAAGACACTGTCCCCCAGGATCGATCATACGTCACCAGCTGCCCTCGAATCGGAATCCGAAGAATACGCCACACGTCCTCCAAAGTCACCGTCATCTCGCCCTGCGCCAGATGGAACGTGCATGTCTCACTGTGCCATTGCTTTGCTAAAGCTGTAATCAGGCCGTGATTCATCCGAATCACGGGCATATGCATCACCTCATAGAGTCCAGTAGCCGCAATACAATCTATCTCGATCTGAGTCAAACGATCTCGCAACCCCTGTGTCGCGGGGTGGCGCTCGCGTAACTGCAACACGAGTAGATCCTCCTGTACATAGACATTCATCAAACCACCATCAGTTGTTTTGTTATCAAACTTTCTTAAGTTTAAACCTAGACTATCATCAGATACTTTGATCAAGTATCTTCGAGTCTCAACAGGTAAGCAATCATGGCCGCCTAGACTTCAACAGGCATTTCTCCTAACAAATGACCTAAGTCTCATCGGGCTGCTATGGTTCAAAACAACTCCCACTTCACCTCACCATCCATCAATCGTTAGGCATCCGGAGTCTTATTTTGTCCGAAACTGGGGCATCTTGTATCCTAAAGCAATAGCGCTACAACAATATCAATAGCGCTCAAAAAACCCTACAATAGCGCTACAAAAACAAAAGCGCTAAAACCACTCTACAATAGCGCTATTAAAATGCAATAGCGCTCAATTAACTACACCATAGCGCTCTTTAATCAAAAACGCTAAAACCTTTATACAATAGCGCTATTAAACATCAATAGCGCTCAATTGACCCTACCGTAGCGCTAATTTATCAAAAGCGCTCAAACTTGCTTGCAAAAGCGCTAAATTAATGCAAAAGCGCTAAAACTAGGCTACAAAGGCGCTATTGAGGCACAATAGCGCTAATTCATGGAGCAAAAGCGCTAAAAACCTAGTTCCAGCGCTCTTGCTCCGACTTGACTTGGACTTAGCTAAAAACATACCAAAAATGCATAAAAAGTGAGTTTTCGAATTTGCGTACCGCTGGTCCATAGTCGGCTGGGCGCTGGTACCGGCGGACTCGCTCAAATCGGTGCTCGGTGATCGGAAACGGCATCGTTGCTCCTCGTTGCTCCTCCAAATGTCACTGTCAGAGCTATAGTTTTCAACTGGTCGCGGTCACAAATGATCCTACTTTACCCCCCTTTCACTCCATTTATACCCCCCGCCGTCACCGTAACTTCACCCCGCTCATCGCCGTGGTCCCCGTGAACTTCCCGAGCCCCCCATTTCTCCATGTTTCCTCCAATTTCTTCTATTTTTCCCCAGTATACCTTATTTCTTCTATTCCACCACCCTGCCAATTTTCATTCTTTTTCGAGAGATCGCCCGATTTTTCAAAATTTTTCGGCCCATCTCTCGAGGGGGCATACCACCCATTAAATTAACATTTTAATGGGGCATTTCTTCACACCAGTTTTTCTTTCTTTGAAACGATGCGATAAACTGCACCGTCTCAAAGAGGGGCAAATGTAGTCACATAAATCTGTCCATTTTAATTAAATGAATATTTTGTATTTATTTGATTAAAAATCCACTAGCCACCAGTTAATTAAATTAATATTTAATTAATTCATCCCCAAACATTCTTCTATTAATTAAATAAATTATTCAATTTATTTTAATTAATTCATTAAACCAAATTCACAATTAATTAAATAAATAAATCAATTTATTTAATTAAAATCCCCCTTTTCCTCTTTTAAATAAATTAACATTTATTTAAATCATTATCCCCCACCCCACTTGCATTTTCCTACAAATGCAACTTGCACACATTATTGAAATAAATGAATTTTTATTTTAATAAAATCCTATTTTTCCTCACCCACCAAATCCACTTGCAAAATCTAATCCCCTTCTAGATTCTTCTAACCCCTTCCTAATTAGCCTAATCCATCCCCTAATTATTGTCACATTCCTAAGCAAAATGGAGTCACTTCTCAAATGACCCAAAGTCTTGGATAACCATTGAAGGTTTTCAACCTTCAACCACCAAAAACCCCAAAGTCTTTGAAAACCATTAAAGGCTTCCAACTTTCAACCACTTAATCCCCAAAGTCTCCAATAACCATTAATGGTTAACCCAAACCCTCCTACATGGTTAAAACATTTGTTTTGACTCAACCTCTACCCAACCCAAGGGTCTCATCAAGCCTTTAATGCTTTGACCATGATTATCTCTTAATCATTTGCACAAAGGTTTATCCTTGGATTAACTCCTAATCCAGTGGGTAATCCTAACTTAGGCTTGACCCTTAGCCTTTAGATAACCATGAGGTCTTCTCAAGCCTTTAATGCCTCCAACCTCTTCTCTCAACCCAATCCTGTGTTGACACTTGTCACTATTTCATTGGTGCCAATTGTGCACATGGATCCCCAACTTTCAAGCTTGACCCTTGATTAAACCTTTCAATCCTGGCCATCCATTGCTCCATTTTTCCTATAAATAGAGCCCATTCCTTCATAATCCAGATCCTGAAAACTTGTATGCATTTAGACTATAGACATTTTAGAGAGCATTTTAGCATAAACAATCTAAATCTTGTCTTTTTGGTAAAATACTTCATTTTAGCATTAAAATAGCTTTTTATTTCACATTTAGAGCTATTCGACAATCTCAATCCTCCATAAGCATCCATAGTGCAAAAAGCTGCTGAGAGCTACACTATTTTGGAACTTGGAGAGGAGAGGAACAAGGGAGAAGGAGCTAATCTCATGCTAAGAGATAGTTGGAGATGTCTCTTTGTCTTTACTTCTTTAGTTAGATTCATTAGCATGTGTTTTTAGTATCTCTCTTGGAATGCCTTCATGTTTTGGTTTTTTGATTGATTAACTCTAACATCTTGTGTGTTTTATGTTGTTTGATCTTAAACTAACAATCTTTGTGCCATTTAGGAGGGCATCACCAAGATAACAGGCAGAAAGACAACCAATAAAGAGCATACCAAGACTTCAGAAGGAGACATAGAAAGACATGCCTAGTAGCTGATGAGGAATGCAATGATGATAAATCTGATGAAATTGATATAGAGGAAGTTGTTTATGTGGCTATTAAAGATGGATCAGATGAAGAAAGGTATGAAGAAAAATCCCTAATATCTCACATAAATAATAATGATTCTTGGATCATAGATAGTGGATGCTCACATCACATGACAGGTGATAAACACAAGTTTGTTAAATTAGAAGATTATGATGGAGGTTATGTAAGATTTGGTAATGATGCACCATGTCTGGTGAAAGGTAAAGGATCTATAACACTTCTTGAAAATGCAATATGTGATGATGTATACTGGGTTGAAGGTTTGAAATACAATTTGTTGAGTGTAGCACAGCTAAACAATACAGGATACCGAATAGAATTCCAGAAGGGATGTGTCAAAGTTCATGACAAACATGGAAAGCTGGCTGCTACCGGGACACAAACAAAAGGTAATACATTTCATCTTGACTCAACTCGGAACGCATGTCTATATGCAAAAATAGAAGATACCTGGTTATGGCATAAAAGGTTTTGTCATGTAAATTTTGATAATCTGATCAAAATAAGTAAGAAGCACCGAGTAAGAGGTCTACTGAGCCTGGAAAAACCTGAGAATGCTATGTGCTGAGGATGCCAAATGGATAAGATGACAAGATCAAGCTTTACAAGTAAGTCCTACACTTATAAAGGAATTTTAGATCTAGTACACACTGATCTTTGTGGTCCTATGAAAGTTCAAAGTTATTATGGTGATAAATATTTCATATTATTTGTGGATGATTACTCAAGGATGATGTCAGATATGTTTTTAAAAGAAAAATCAAAAGCTTTTCAAATGTTTAAATGGTACAAGGTAAGAGTTGAAAATGAAACATGAAGACAACTGAAATGTCTTAGATCGGATAGAGGAGGAGAATTCACTTCTAATGAATTTAACTTATTCTGCAATGATCATGGTATAAAAAGGCAAGTATCTGCACCGAGAACACCCCAACAAAATGGGATAGATGAGAGAAGAAACAGATCAATTGTAGATTGTGCCAGAACCTTGATGATAGAAAAGAGGGTACCTCAAACATTTTGGAGAGAAGCAATCATCACTGCAGTTTACACCCTGAATCGAGTACAACTGAAGAAAGGAACTATGAAGACACCATATGAAATCTGGTATGACAAAAAACCTAATGTAAGTTATTTTAAAATCTTTGGAAGTAGATGCGATGTACACAAAGATGAAAAAAATGGAAAGTTTGATCAGAAAAGTGAAGAAGGAACATTTCTTGGTTATTCTTCTAGAAGTAAAGCATTTAAATGTCTGATCAAATCATCTAACAAAATAGTAGAAAGTGCAAATGTGAAAATTGATGAATTTGCAGAAAGAAATGATGAAGGAAATTCCAAAGAACCAAAAAATTATGAAGAATTTGTTTATGTTCAACCGAGAAATCCTACTGAGAGAGTTACTGAAGAAAATGAAGAGAATATCCAGTTACTGAGTGATGAAGAAGATCATACAGAGCCTACCGAGACTATATTAGCCAAATATGTCAGAAGACATCATGCATCAAGTCAGATTATAGGAGATAAGGATGATCTAGTGATGACAAGGAACAAACTGAGAGAGAACACATGTCTGATATCTGAATTTGAACCAAGAATAGTAAAAGAGGCATTTAACAGTGAAGATTGGGTAAATACTATGACAGAAGAGATTGATCAAATCAAGAAGAATGAAACATGGCACTGGTCCCAAGACTGAAGGACAAAAATGTAATCGGTACAAAGTGGATTTTCAGAAACAAGCTAAATGAAAAAGGTGAGGTCATTCACAACAAAACAAGACTAGTTTGCAAAGGTTATGTTCAAGAAGAAGGAATAGATTATGGTGAGACTTTTGCACCTGTGGCTAGACTTGAGGGAGTAAGAACATTGTTGGCATATGCTACTTTCAAAAATTTCAAGGTATATCAAATGGATGTTGAATCTGCATTTTTGAATGGCATACTAGAAGAAGAAGTTTATATTGAACAACCTGAAGGATTTGTTGAAGATAGGAATAAAGATCAGGTATGTAAATTAAACAAAGCTTTATATGGTTTGAAACAAGCACCGAGAGCATGGTATGAAAGATTGCACTCTTATTTGATCAAGATTGGATTTATAAGGACAAGTGAAAACAACAATATGTACATGAAGAATGATGAGGACAATGGAATACTGATCTCAGCCATATTTGTTTATGATATTATTTTTTGTTGTAATGACTCCTTATGCAAGAACTTTGGAAATGAAATGTGCAAAGAATTTGAGATGTCATTAATCGGTGAGATAAAGTATTTTATAGGTTTACAAATACTACAAATGAAAGATGAGATTTTCATTACTCAATCCAAGTACATAAAGGAAATCTTGAAGAAATTTGGAATGGAGGATTCTAAACCTGTAAGTACTCCTATGACTACTAACTGTAAACTATCAAAGAATGATGAATCTGCATCTGTTGATGAGACACTTTACCAATCTATGATTGGAAAGCTAGAATATGTTGTGCATAGTAGACTGAATATAGCACATGCAGTAGGTATTGTTGCAAGATTTTCTGCAGATCCCAAAGAAACCCATATGACAACAATCAAGAGAATTTTTAGATACCTGAGAGGCATTGAAGATTATGGCTTAGTATATGAAAAGAGAAATGATTTTGATTTAAAAGTTTATACTGATGTTGATTGGGCATGCAACATTGATGACAGGAAAAGCACAAGTTGTGGAGCTTTCTTTTTGGGAGATAGATTAGTAAGTTGGCTTAGCAAGAAACAAGGATGTATTTCACAGTCAACAACAGAAGCTGAATATGTTGCTGCAACATTGAATTCTACCAATATAACATGGATTAGGCAACTATTGGAAGGTATAAATGAGAAGGTTACCAGGCCAGTAACTATATTCTATGATAATACGAGTGCCATTAACATTTCAAAGAATCCGGTAATGCACTCTAAGACAAAACATATCTCTGTAAAGTATCATTATCTCAAAGAAGAAGTTCAAGAGAAGAAAGTTGCACTGGAATATATCAGTTCAAAGGAGCAAATAGCAGACATCTTCACAAAGCCACTGTCAAGGGACACTTTTGAGTATCTCAGAAGCAAGTTAGGGGTCCTACCCCTATCCTCTATTCACTGACAGAGTTCAGTGAAAGCATCAATTCGATGAATCTACAGAATATTATGTGTGGATTGATATTGATTTACGCACTTTAGGAGGTTTTCTAAAGGTGTGCAGGAAATAGTGAATAGAGACAAGTTGCTCTGACCGAGACTGAGATGATACATGTGTAACACAGCAAGGTAAAACACTTCACAACAGAAGAGTTCATGATTTAGTTCTTTTACTTGTTGGCATTGTTGTCAAAGGGGGAGAAGACTAAATGGTAGACTAAATAACAAAGCCCTAAAATGAAGAAGATAACAGAAGACTAATGACAGGGGGAGAAGATTACTGACAAAGGGAGAAGATTAAAATGCAAGATAACAAATCAGAAGACTAATGAAAGAGGGAGAAATTCTAGAAGACTTCAGAAGAAGAAAACAACTCAAGGATAACAGGAGAAGTCTCCACAACAATCTGAATCTGAATCAATTTGAATATCTTGTTGGTATTACCATTTACAAGTTGGTATTGCCATCAATGCCAAAGGGGGAGATTGTTGACATTACAATAGAAAGGAGATTGTTGGCATTTCAATAAGGATATTGAGAAGGTTGTTGGAGATTATTGATATAACTGAAGAAGGATGATTACTGTCTTTATAATATTATTTTGTCATTGATGTCAAGAAATTGACTTTCTGATTCAGTATGATGTTGCCATATCTTGAGAAGTATGTATTGATGAGAATTAAGATGTTGATAAGTGACACAGAAAGAATGTGCTAATGAAGGTGAATAATAAGTTATTCAATGGGCAACTATTACCGAGTTAGACAATGATGAGATCATGTTGTTTTGATTGTTTTGATATCCTACATATGTTGTTGATTGTAAGGTTAATACTATACTAAGTCACCGAGCAAAGAACCTAGTCGGTAAACCCTAAGGAATCTAGTCGATAAACCCTAAGGTTATCGATATCGGTTAATAAAGGCGGAATGTCTACCAAGTAAAGTTTAGTATTTACCGAGTAACAACCGAGTTATGACATATCGCATTAGATGGATAAAAGCATTATTTAATGAAGGATGCTGATGAGCTGGAGATGAATAGATGATTGGTATGCCGCGCATGAAGTTTGTTAAGGATCTACAAAAAAGGAAAATCAAGAGGAAGATCTACAACATAGATTGAACTGCAATAACCTAGCACAAGTTCCTAGGAAGGAATACAAGTTCCAAGGCAAGGTAAAACATTTTCAGATCGAAGGATACATTGAACCTAGTCAAGTTTGATGATCTGATGGCCAAGATTGATCATGGGAAATGTGATCAAGGAGATTCAGCGGTTAGCAAATTGTTTATAAATAAGGAATTGTTGATGAACAATGAATGCGGGCAAGTGTAAGCACAGGGATGCTAAATAGTGATTACCGAGCACAAAAGCTTGAAGACCTGATTGAATAATAGAGTAGGGAGCCTAGCAAAGGGACAAGATAAGTCCTATGACTAGACAAGTGTTGAGCAAATAAGAATCTGCTTTTGCATTTTAGATGTGAAGTTGCAGATATATTTTATTACTGTTATTTTGTAAAGTGACAGAAAATCTCTTAACCGAGTGGACTTAACAGTCTTATTTGTAAATCCTCAAGCAAGGTAACATTCTACATGAGTGTTTGAAATCCTTTGACAAGGTCACTTCTAACAAAGTGAAGATCCTAACAGATCTGAGGGAAATCCCTTAACCGGGTCACATCTAGCAATGTGTTTGTAATCTTTAAAAAGATTTTCTTTTAACCGAGCATACTCTAGAAGAGTATATTTCTTAGTGGGTCCGAAATCCCATAGTGGTTTTTCCCTATTTGGGTTTCCACGTTAAATCTGGTGTTATATGCGTTACAATGATTATGTGTTTATGAGTTAGCATGTTTAGTAGTTTTTGGTTATATCGTTGAAGTATAAGTTATCGAGGTTGAATCTGTTGATTTTACGGAAGATTAAGTTTGTATGATTCACCCCCCCCCCCCCCCTCATCTTGTTAGCTATTGGTATCAGAACTTTACAGTTTGTGGCCTCAACACATATCACTGGGGTGTTTATAGTGATCCAAGAATGGTTGAGAAGACCTTGGTGATCCAGGTAAGCTAATCTCCCTTACTCCTTTAAGGTTGAGATGGCTCCGCATGGGAATTATGGATGCCGGGAGAGGCTCCCAGGTTCCCATTATGGCTGTATGTGATGACACTCCTTCCCTACATGTAGGTCCTAGCACCTTGAGTCTTGATTTGATGTGTTGCTTCTGAAGATTTTATGTTGGAATTTTTATGATTCTTAAGCCTTGTTTGGTCGTGTGATGTGTGGAGAGTTATCCTTTGGTTGTTAGGTGTCAACATAGATCCACAGTGTGAGTGGGATCTTGTGTCATCTCCTAGCATGAGGGGTGGTTCCTTATGGTTCCATATGGTCAAGTGGTTTGATGTCTTCTTCCATTGGGATGTTTAGCTTCGATTCTAGCATGCGTGGATTGGATACTTGGATTCTTCTTCATGTGATTATTCTTGGAGCTGATTTCTATGTACTTGGTAAATAAGACTATGTATCAAGATGCTTTATATTTGTAAAATAGATCATGTATTCCTATGCTATGTATTGTGAAAGAAAACATGTGCCTTTATGTTATGTATCTTCTCATGATGTAATAGTTATTCCTTTATGTAATATTAGGTTATAATTCTATGTGAAAGAATTAGATAGTATTTTGTACTTGCATTGTATTGATATTATATGAAAGAATTGTATGTGTAAGCTTATGGAGAAATTAAATTGGAAGGATAGTAGTTGTTGTTATAGTCTTTGTTTAAAGTAATGGAAATTTTCAAGTTGTGAGGGATTATGTTGTTTAGCTAATTGAGCTAGTTATCTTGAGCTATGTAATGAAGCTTAAAGGTTTCTCTAGTTTTGTTTAAGAGAATGGTTATTAGGAGTATTTGTTTGGGTTGTTTTTTAAGGAATCTAAAGAATATGATAAGGGATTAAATTAGGATATGTAGTTGAATTAAGCTTACGAGTTAATGAAATTGATGTAGTTGAATGGAAAGTAAATGGATAGGTTGTAAGTTATATTATGAAGTTCTAAATGGTTATGTGATGTGTAGGTTTTATGTCAAGTAGTGACATTGAGATACCCTAGGGAATGGATATGCATTGTATGGTTTAATTATGGAGTTAAGTTAATGATTGATTGGTTATTCTGCTTGCGTAATATGGTTTCATGGTTATGTTTATATATATTTCATGCATATAGTAATGATGCAATAATGATTTAAGGAAGTAATGTATATTCTAGATGTTGTAGTAAAGATTAATTGAAACAAAAAAAATTATTATCTCCTTTGTTAGTAGATTTTGGTTTATTTCTCTTGGGTATTTTGGTGGGCATTACACCTTATATGACTTATTTTCTATGTTTACATTAATTGACTAGCATTTTGATTGATTTTTCTTGTCCACATTTTGGACATAGAATTGGAAAATCTCATCTCCTTTTTTTACATGTGTTTACATGATGTTATCTTACCATTTTGTTTCATCATTGTAACATGAAAACTCATATACTTTACACTTTAATTTTATCCCTTCATCCAATTATTTGATGATTATATATATGTTACAAAAATTTATACTATTTATGTCAACTTCTTCACAACTATAGTTTGTGTAGGTTCCTTCATTCACACCCATATTTTGTGTTGGAACCTTTTGTATTCATGCTTCAAATATATTATCTTATCTTCTCAAAAACATCAAACATCATATAATTTCATGCCCATTACGAATTCAAATTTGTTTATGTTATTTTCTTTGAAGCCCTTATCCTTTTTTACTTTTTTATTTTTGATATTATTGAGTAGTCATTTGTAGTGTTTATTTTAATTTTTTATTAGATGTTTCTTGTGTAATTTTGTGTTTTTAGGTACCAATATAAAGTGTTCATTACAATGAGCATCTGCACATCTTCATCCATATCTATTACTCTTACATGTGCATATTATTTACTTTCACGTCAATTCTTTTTTATTTTGACATACATTATTCATAGTAGTTCATATGTAAATCAGAGTTAAGACAAAATGTAAGGGTGAAAAATGCATGCCTAGTATATCTCTTCCATACTTTGGACTCAATTTGACATATTTATCCAAAATATAAAAGCTAGTGTATAAGTTTCATGCTTTTTCTTCTGCATGAAAGTCAATGATTTAAATGAGACTTGATCAAAATTGATTCTAGACATCCCATGAGTTTGAACTATATATTCAATTTTTCCATACCAGATTTCATTCACACTTATGGGTACAAATTTTAAACATGTTACAAATTTGACTCTAGAAACCTTCATGTTTAAAGTTTATCCTAGGCCCAAGCTAACCCTTTTCTACTAGTAGTTGCTTCGAAAGTTGAGTGTAAAAATTTGAAATATGTGTGCTAACTTGTATAAAATGATAAAACCTAAATTAATTTTAGATGATTATGAGAGAGAAGGGAATCATATTATGGCATCATGATTTAACATTGTATTATCATTGTACATCTACATTGATGAGGACAAATTAGGTATTTGCATGAAGTGCCTTCAAACTTATTCAAGTCATTGAATTTATTCCAAGAATTTGAATAAGACAAAAGGAAGGGAGTAAATTCCCTCCCACACTTGTCACAAGAGAATATTGGTGTTTATTGGCACCACCATGTTTTGATGGTCAAGGAAAAATAAGATTTCAAAAATTATAAATACCCAAGTCAAATCCAAATATGTGAATATCTTTTCCACATTATATAAATGATCCAAATAAAAGCACACTTGTTTTATTAGTTTAATAAGTGTCAGAAATAGTTGAATACTTGACAATAAAGTGTGACAAAGTGTCATCTATTATAAAACATTCTACATCAAGTCTAAAACTAAGTACATTTATTTTCTTTAATAATATCAATACTTTATTATTAAATATATACATATACTCCTATTAATGACGAAGGAAGTGTTGATTGTTCAAAACTTAGAAATACATGTAATGAAAACCTCCTTCCTTAAGATGGTTCAAGATGAATTTTAATATTGCTTCGAAAGAAAATCTAGGATCATCCAAAACAAGGTGTATTATTATAAATGAATAAGCTTTGAAAAAACTCAAATATGGGATCAAAAATTTAAACTTCAAGCTCTTAGCCTTGGTCTTCAAAATTTCAAAATTTATAATTGTATAAAAGTGGAAATAAAATTTAATTCAATGATAACATTCTCCAGACTAAAAAATCAACAATTTTATTTTACAAGTTTGGCCTATTTTGGATAAGTTATAGAGTTTCATCATAGATCATATATACAAGGACTAGCATTGAAATTGATATTCTTATGGATTACACAATAAAAATGAAAGAATATTGTATAATAGATTCTAATTAAAATATTTAACAATGTTTGAAAGATAAAATGACCTCATTCAATTCAAAATCATACAAATGGATCTTGAATGTCTATATCTTTAATCAAGAGAAATTACTTGAAATTATGTAATAAAATAATGAGGTGAGCAAGTTATAATCAACATTAAGGAGGAAAAATTAGATCATGCTGAAAAAGTATCTTCCCTTATGTGAGGGGAGCAAGTTATAATCATCATTAAGAAGGAAAAATTAGATCATGTTGAAAAAGGATCTTTTCTTATGTTTAGATATGAAAAATATCATTTGGATTAAGTGCTAATGATTATCACAGTTGTCTTTTTATATTTAAGAAGATTTTGTTGTGGAGAAATTGAATACTCTTTTAATATTTAAATGAATATGCTAGTGAGATTATTATGTATTCAAAGATAAGTGGTTTTTCTTGATGGAATACTTTTTTCAAAATGCACATTAGATTGTTACTCAATGCTATGTAATAGGTGTGCTAGGTGATGCATTTTCAGAAGCAAATCATATTCATAAAGCAATTTTGTATATATCTCCTCAATGCTTACAGATGTTATGTTTGATTTTAAGGAAGATAAAGATGTCACAAAGAAAATAACTATTACTTTGATTCAAAGCTAATCAAAGTAATTTTTGGGACTTAAGGATGTCATTATATGTGGTTTATGATGCAATTTTACTACCTCTAAATGAGACTCTAATAGCTAATAATATAATGGTTTGGGTGTAATGTAAGCCATTCATTTCAACATGGTAATCAAAAAATGAAATCAAGAAGAAAAATAAGACAATAAAAGGAATGGATTTTCTAATATAGGTTTTAATGTTTACGATAATAGAAGGAATAGTTTGGCTTAACACTCTTGTTATTGAAATACTTGAGAATGAGTAAGTTTATAATTATTAATGTTGTCTACATTTTTTCTAGATATATAAAATGAAATAGATAACATGTGGATAGAAGTTAGATTTAAATGTCTAATTATACAGTCAAAGTAATCATGGATTTTTGCTTGTAATCTCTTGCACAATTATAAGAATTTTAATTATAGGTAGGTATGTATGTGTGTTCATAAATACATATACATATATAAATGCATATGTGTACACATATATCTACACACATCATATATATATATATATATATATATATATATATATATATATATATATATATATATAATGCATACATATATGTACATATATATGCGTTTGTGTGTGTATATAAATATATGTATGTATGTATGTGTGTGTGTACACACACATACACACATACACACATACATACATCCATGTATACATGTACATACATACATACATACATACATACATGTATATGTGTGTGTGTGTGTGTGTGTGTGTGTACATATATACGTATGTATATGTGTGTTAATATTTATGTATGTGTGTATATGTGCATGTATATATATTTATATATTAAAATATATTATATATGTATGTATGTACATGTATCTATGTATGTATGTACATGTATATAGGTATATGTGTGTGTGTACATATATACATACATACATATGCACATATATATACACACATACATACATATGCACATATATATACACACACATACATACATATATATATATACACATACATACATACATACATACGTATATACACACACATACATACATACATACATACATACATACAACATACATACATATATTCAAATTCAACTCATATCCTAGAGGGTGTTAGTTTATCATTATTGATTTCAAATTGTTTTAGAGGTATTTATTTTTCATACCACTCATATTTAAGGTAAAAATATTTTACATTCATAATTAAAATTTAAATGATCAAATTTATATTTAATTACTTCCATTAACATTTATATTCTTAAACTTTCAAAGTGCAATCTCATTCCATCTATTTAAAAGATAATAATCTAATATATTTATGTTTGTAATTATTTCAAACTTAACTCATTTAAAGATTAGTTGTTTATCATTATCAATTCTAATAATTTTAAATATTTATTTCTAATATCACACTCAAAATCTAAAGTAACAAATTTATATTCACAATTAAAATTTGAATGATCAAATTTATATTTTATTATTTCTATTAAAACTTAGGTTACCTAAACCTTTAAAATGTGATCTCATTCCATTTATTTTAAAAAAACTAATATAAAAATCTTATTCGTCTATTTTGAAATTAATCAGTGTAATATATTTTATAATACTATAAAACTATCTTATGCAGAAAAAAATGTCAAATGACAAATCATTATCATTTTTTAATAAAACATTTTTGTTGAGGCACATGCATCTATCTCCTTAAAGCAAATGGGAGATATTAGCGTAAAGACAAGGAATGGACATGTTGGGACAGTGGCAAACAGTTTTAATCAACCTTGTAAATGGGCCCCTTTTTTAGAGTTAAAAATTAATTAAAATTTAAGTGGCCTTGCATGATTTAATTAAAAATTAATTAAAATTTAATTTCAAATCTCCACTAACTTCGAATCTATAAAAAAATCTATTCCTAGTTAAAAATTAATTGCAAATGTCTATATCAAAAGTGATATCAAAGCTAAAAAAATCTCAATCAGATTTTCTTTGGAACTTGTCTCCCTTTCAATCATTATTCATGGAAGGCTGTGTTAAATTCTTCACTAGGTGAGGGATTATGTTCAAGAACATGGGACATGTATATAATATATATGGAAATTATTTGATAGATATTGACACATAATTTTATTAGAGGATATATTTAAATTAAAAGCTACTTTTTAAAGTGAGTTGTTCGAGTAGACATTGAGTCTATTAAAGTAATTAGATTGTTGAATTTGATTCAATCGCATTTGTAAGGGCTTGAATCTTAGTGGATGGTCTATTCAAGAAGCATAATCTTTCAATATTTTTTTATATTGGAAAAGTTACAAGAGTTTAATATTTTTTTCCACCCTCGTTGGTTTTGGGCTCAAGATCAAAAGCTTCATTGTAGAGAAATGATTCATAGTTGTATAAATATTTATAGTAAGTTACCTTTTTTAATGAATAGAGCATTTAATTTGAGATAAAGAGTTGGGATTGATAAAGTGGTTGAAATAAATGTATGAAATTTAAATAAACAAAATAATAGTAGTTAGTTTTAGGTTTGAGATTGCTTTGACTATGACAAGTGTTGCCAATTCATTCACTGTGATTTATTGGCTGACTAGATTGGGATCAAAAAAATTATTGTTTGTGGGTTTAGTTCGCTTTTGCGTCTACGAAACTAACATTCACAAATAAAGATCTAACCCATGTCATTGAATCAATAGTACTAATAAAAATTGAAGACAATGGGCAATTATGCAACATGCCTGAAGTGATGATGCAATGCACTTATAATGATGTATTGAGTAAAAGATTTTTCATACCACTTAGAGTTTTTTCCTTTTATGCAACACTTTAGCATGTGATTTGAATATTTCAATCTTTGGTTGCCTCATAACAATTAGTTGAAAATAGGGAAATGGGCCCAATTTTTAAAATTTTAAATTTTATAGTTGGAGGGTCATTTCTAGAATTTGCAAAACTGACTTGGGTTAGTTGTGTATTCTACAAATTTGAATTGAGACAATAGATGGTGAAAATAAAAATCATGGTTGATCCTTAGGGATGTCTAAAGTTGGAATAAGTTTAAGATTATGTTCTTTACAAACTTCCACATAAGCATACACCCTTTTGCAAAATATTAATTTTTTTAGGAACAACATTGATAAAATGGGCCCAAAATGAAACGGAAAACTTTAACGTATGCAATTTCCACCAATAAAATCATATATGTGGTGTGTTTGTGTTAACACAATATATATTACGTAGCTCGTTTCATATTAAGTCCTATTCACACTTACATACTTGAGCTTACTTAAGGTCATTTATTTTTTGTGTCTCATATCATAAGATTAAGACACTTTCTATGATCCTACTTTGTCCTAAGGTTTTATCCTTGTCTTTATAGCAAAGGTTCTTTCATTGTGTATTTTACTAAGTTTATTTTACATTTAATGAATTACCTAGTTTCTTAGCATTTCTATTGCTTCTCTTTTGTAGAAGGTTGTTTTGGATGAATGTGATCCTTGGGCTATTGTGGGGTGGATCAATAACTCTAACATGGTATTTTTACTTTATGTCTACAATTCTCTTCCCTCTTTTTGGAGAGTTTTAGCTAAAAAATTTCAAACAATGTATTTTAGTGTCAAATTGACCTTGTGGTTGAGCTAAGAAGGCTCCAAAAAATAGCAATCTATATAAGGTAGGATAAGATTTAGAGTTGGAAAAATTTAGAGATTTTTAGGGGGGTTTGAAGAATTTCATCCAAAAAAATTCATACACCATATAAATATGTACAATTCTATATTGCCTTATGATCGCCATATCATCACTACATGATTAGTCACCTTCATTCCTTGAACCATCTTGGTACATAGTGCAAATTCATAATTTTTTAATTACAAAATATTGGTACAACACAATTGGTCAAAGGATGATATGTTATCATTTTTGGTTGGTAGTAGAAAAAAAAAATTTAAACCCTTGGTCATATTAGTCATTGAGGGTTGATTCTAAGTTCATGGGGGGTTGATCATGGGGAAAACCCAACTCTTGCTTTTACTATTGACTAGGGGTTGGTTATAAACTCTTTTGGGTGGCATTTGTAATGTCTCTCCCATTTTCAATTTGGAGATGTGCGTATCTCGTTTGATGTGACCATGTTTCTAGAGATGTTGAGTTATACTTGTGTGATTTGTTCTTGAGTGCCTATTGTTGGCATTTTCAGTAGAAAGACAAATTGTTGATATTCATTAAGGATATTGAGAAGGTTGTTGAAAACTATTTGATATAACTGAAAAAGGATGATAACTATTTTTATAACATTATTTTGTCATTGATGTCAAGAAATTGATTTTCTGATTCAGTATGATGTTGCCATATCTTAAGGAGATTGATTTGAAAAGAATTAAGTGGTCGGTAAGTGACACAGAAAGAATATGAACAAGGGGTATAAGTTATTCAATGGGCAACTATAACCGAGTTAGACAATGATGAGATCATGATGTTTAGATTGTTTTGATATCCTACATATGTTGTTGATTGTAAGGTTAATACTATATTATGTCACCGAGCAAAGAACCTAGTTGGTAAACCCTAAGGAACCTAGTCGGTAAACCCTAAGGTTATCGATATTGGTTAATGAAGGCGAAATGTCTACCAAGTAAAGTTTAGTATTTACCGAGTTGCAACCGAGTTATGACAGAGTGCATTGGATGAATACACACATTATTTAATGAAGAACAATGATGAGCTGGATATGTATAAATGATTGGAATGTCGCACACGAAGTTTGTTAAAGGATCTATGGCAAAGAAAGATCGACAGGAAGATCTACAGTGCAGATTGAACCACATAACCTTGTGCAAGTTCCAAGAAAGGACTGCAAGTCTCGAGGCAAGGTAAAACATTTTCAGATCGAAAGATGCATTGAACCTAGTCAAGATTGAAGATCTGATGGCTAAGATTGATCATGGGAAATGTGATCAAAGAGATTAAGCGGTGAGAATTGTTTATAAATAAGAAATCATTGATGAACAATGCATGCGGGCAAGTGTAAGCACAGGGATGCTACATAGTGATTACCGAGCACAGAAGCTTGGATACCTGTTTGAATAACAGAGTAAGGAGCCCAACAGAAGACTAGATAAGTCTTATGACAAGATTGTTTTGAGCAAATAAGAATCTACTTTAGCATTTTACATGTGAAGTTGCAGATATATTTACTACTATTGTTTATTCTGAATAACAAAGAAATCTTTTAATCGAGTGGACTTAACAATCTTATTTGTAAACCCTCTAGCAAGGTAACATTCTAAATGAGTGTTTGAAATCCTTTCACAAGGTCACTTCTAACAAAGTGAAGATCCTAACAGATCTGAGGGAAATCCCTTAACCGGGTCACATCTAGCAATGTGTTTGTAATCTTTAACAGGATTTGCTTTTAACCGAGCATACTCTAGAAGAGTATATTTCTTAGTGGGTCTGAAATCCCACAGTGGTTTTTCCCTATTTGGGTTTCCACGTTAAATCTGGTGTTATGAGTTTCATGATGATTATATGTTTATGAGTTTGCATGTTTTAGCAATTTTTGGTTATATTGCTGAAGTATATATTACCGAGGTTGAATCTGTTGATTTTATGGAAGTTTAAGTTTGTATGATTCACCCCCCCTCTCATCTTGTTAGCTATTGGCATCAGCTCTTTACATTAAGTATCAGAACTATCACCTATTCTATGATCTACTTCAATGTGTTTTGGGTGTCTTTATGCCTTAAGATGTGATTGGACTATTGGTCATTTTTATGATTGCATTGTATTGCATGCATGTATTCTTTTGCACCTAATTCCTTGAGATGGACTGATGTACTCTTGTGTATGTTGTTCCATGTGGTGTTTATCTGATTTATGTTAAGGATGTTGAGATGTCATTTAATATTCATTTGAATGTTAATTTAATGTGATGTTCACATTTAAAATATATGTTAACATGGATTAATGATGTGAGTTTGACTTATTGCATTTGAAGAAATTAATATTGATGTTATAATTAAGTGAGGATGTATGTTAAAATATTTATTTACAATAAATTAATATTGTGTTATTTTACCCCATTTGGGAAATCTTGTTGCTTCAACTATTATATATATTCACAAGTATCCTTGTTGTTTGTTGGGTGGTTGCAAGTACCGAGTATCAACTCCACTTGGCTCCACAATTCTAAGCATACCCTTCCTTGATGATGGTTAAATCAGAGATAGCACACTGGCCAAAATAATCATCGAACGTTACCCATCATACTTAATTAAGTGTGATTTCCCCATGTCATCATCGGTAAAGACTCAGACACCATGTTGGTAATGTCTAGACTACCCAAGTCTCATGGTTGACAAGTAAAGAGTGTAGGCATTTTGGTGTAATTGTTGATTATCATTAGTTTTAATGTGGAATCTTAATGATCTTAATTGCAATTTAAATGCTTTGGATTTAATTAGGCGTGATGAGTATTCATTTTAATGGTATTTGTCATATTAGGGTGTATGGGTGGTTTTTTGGGAGATTATAATGTCTTTTATTTATTTATTTTATTATCTTCAAAAAATGTATTTTGAAGTGGGTTTTATATTGGGGAAAAAGTTCATTTTTAAAACACTTGGTCATTTTTGCATTTTATGAGTTCAAAAATGCTCCTACATGTAGAATTTGAATTGATGATTTTGGAAGGAAAATTCGTTAATATTTTTGTGGGTATTGGCTTGTTGGATTTGGAATTGGAGATTTTACTTGCTACTCTTTGGATTCAAAGAATTTTGTGGAATTTTTGAAGGTTTTCTTCTTTTCAAATTTGGGGCAAAGTGGAGGTAAGAACCTCATAACTTTCTATTTTCTTTATCTTTTTTATTCTAGTTTCTTGCAAATGAATCAATGGACGACTTAGATCATTTTCCCTTTTCAAACCAATTTGTTTCATTGCATATTTAATTTGTTGTAGAAATTGAGAAAACTCTATTTTTAAGTTGTTACCATGCCAAAATTTTATTAGAATGCCTATTTTGTGTATGTGAGTGTGAAAGTGGGGTGGTGGGTGGTTTTAGACCACAAGGGTATGGTTAGAATTTTGAAATTTGAACTTCCAATTTTTAGTGTTCTTAAACATATTTTAATGGTAGTTTTACTATTCAGAGGTTTTTGGGAAGTTTTGTGATATGTTTTTGATGCAAGAGCATCCCTGGTTCACAACAATCTTACATCAACCAAAAACATTTCCTTTATGTTTTGTTTGCAATTTCAGTTTTCTTTCTGTGTGTCCCAATTTTGGCTCACTAGATACTTTGGAGTTGGATTCTACTTGAAGACTTGATCATCTTTCTTGCTTTCAAACCATATCTCTTTTGGATCAATTTCTGGTAAGATATCACTTTCGGTTTCCATGACAGTTTCTTGTTACCGGTTGTTCCTTTGTTACTAGCTGTTTGAGACCTATTCTGGTGATCTATCGGAACCCATTTCGAAGCTTGCAGAGCCTTGGATGTTGATCTCGATGTTTCTTGGTGTGTGGCCGACCTTCTACGTTTCATCCTTTGGATTTCCCGAAGGAATCTCTTGGCAGAGGCCAACCTTCTTCATTTTGCATGTTAGGTCTTGTTCTTCGGGTTTTGATCCTTTCTTGGGACGACCGGATCCTTTGGATCGATATATATATATAGAGAATTAAGAAGTATCAAATAGATAAACTATGCCTAGAAGATAGATCTTTCGATTCAAGGCCCTGATGTGACCTATTCTACCAGGATTGTGTGTCGGTATGTTGTAACTTGATTGTTACCAGCTGGATGTAATCAATTTCATGCAATACAACTATTTATTTTGCATTACCTCCATCATATCTATGTGTTTCTATTGTGTTTACTCTTGCTGACCAGTTTGGACTGATCTCCTTGAGGTCCCTCCTCGCCGGTGATTGGCCCTTAGTATCTTTTCCCCTTTTTGGACCTAGGAGATAGGGCTACAATCAATTAGCCCTCCATTTGGACTTTTCTTGATTTTTATCACAACCTACCTGAACAACCCCTTGAATAAATTTGATAATCGAATACCCTTTCGGGCGTTCTACAAGATTCCAAGATTTTAGCCTCTGACCCTATTTAGCCTACTGACCCTATTTAGCCTCTTCTAGCCGGTATTGGGTTTTAAGCTCTCAAAAGTTTCACCAGTCACAAAGGAATGAAAGGATAACACTTGCCAAGGGTTTGCATCTATCCAAGGGTCCTTCTCATGCCAATTTTGACCATCCTTCAATCTGTTGTTCAAGGTTTCCATCCTCTTTTCCTACTGCACAGGCTTGCCACATGAGCGATGTCAAGCCTAGGGCTTCATCTTAGGAAAGACAAATGACACTTCCTGCCTCGAAAACCACTAGGAACATCTAGTATACATATCAAATCAACATCCTCCCAAGTTTCAGGTTGATCCCATAAAGCAATGTTGATTTGTGTCACTGTTTGCATCCAAACCCTAGTTTTGAGGGTTTTGTCAGGCCAGTGGGATAGAAAATTCAATTCCTTCCAAAACTGAAGGCTTCAAGACCTCAGGTCAACTCCAAATGGATGGTGAACCTCTACTACAACTTTCTAAATGTTTAATTCATGCCCACCATTCACAGGGAATTATGCAAGAACATAAAATTCAAGGAAAATGCTGGAAATCACAATAACCATTTGCTTTGAAGATAAGAAATTCATTCAATATCATCTCCAACTAGTAGGCACCATTCCTCTAGGCTTATATCACACCAAGGAAATCCTCCAACTACCTCCAAAGCACACAATTAACCAACTAACTGTTGTAATAACCACATTTCAAAATCTTGCAAGAAAAGTTGCTTAAGACAATAATGCAACTTTGCAACTTTTGTCAACTTTCTACAATTTGGTCTTGCCTTCACACCAAAGGTAAAGAATGAACCTACCACACATTTCAGACCCCTAAACACCAAAAATACACATAGAATTCCCATACAAGGACTTTGACCAATTTGACACACCTTGGAGCCTCAGGGCTTATTACATTGTCTAAACCTAATCAATAGGCCTTCAAACACACACATTTCACATTCTATTCCTAACATAATCATGAATTAAAATGATGTAGACACATGTAAAGATGAGGTAGACACATGTCCTAGTGCCCCTACACCATGTGTCTTGGTTTTGGCTCACTGGATCCTATGGAGTTGGATTCTACTTGAAGACTTGATCATCTTTCTTGCTTTGAAATTGCATCTCTTTTGGATCACTTTTCGACAAGATATCGCTACAGGTTTCCATGACAATTTCTTGTTACCGGTTGCCTGAGACCTATTCTGGTATCTACCAGAACCCATTCTGAAGCTTGCGGAGACTTTGACCTTGATCTTGATGTTTCTTGGCATGTGGCTGGCCATCTACATTTCATCCTTTGGATTTTCCAAAGGAATCTCATGGCAGAGGCCGACCTTGTTCAGTTTGCACTTAGGTCTTGTTCTTCGGGTTTTGATCCTTTGTTGGGCTGACCGGAGCCTTTGGATTGATATATATATATATATATATATATATATATATATATATATATATATATATATATATATATATATTTGTAATCATTCTTTAGAATGTAATCAATTAGAGAATTAAGTATCAGATAGATAGACTGTTCCTAGAAGATAGATCTTTCGATTCAAGGTCTTGGTGTGCCCTATTCTACCAGGCCTATGTGTCGGTATGTTGTAACCCGGTTGTTATCGGTTGGATGTAATCAAATTTCATGCAATAAAACTATATGTTTTGCATTGCCTCCATCATATCTTTGTGTTTTCATTGTGTTAACACTTGCTAACTGGTTTGGACTGATCTCCTTGAGGTCCCTCCTCACCGGTGACTGCTTCAGTTTTAAAAGAAGAATTTTATGATTTTGATTTGAAATTACTATGGGGAATCATAAAAAATGTACATTAAATTTCAACTTGGGATCAATTTAGATCAATTTTTATGTTGACTTTCTTGACTGATACATTTTGCATATTATGTGAATTTGGCTCAATTTGATGAAATTTTATGAATTGGAAAGTTTCAAATCATTAGATTTTGGTTTTAGATTTGATGTCACTAAATCTTGTGTAGGTATTAGGAACAATGATGGCAGTGGTGTCTAATGGGGGTCGATGCACAAAGGGGCCACTAGGGTAAGTCATTGGGATGTTTTGGTAAACAATTAAAAACTAATGATATGTTAATAAATTGAACCAAGATAAAGTAGATGCACCTCTTATTCCTTGAGTTCTCATAAAGAATAAGGATGAGTTGGGAAGGCCTGGTTGTTCATTGGGTTTTGATTTGGCATGATCGAGTCTTCTTGTCTATGTGAGAGGACTACTCGATTTCATGTGAGCCATCTTTTAGAGCTGCACAATGACCCTCCCTACTCTTGATCTCTAACATCTAGCCCTATATATTTGAGTAACACTCAGAAGATGTTATGCCTTGCTTGGTGTTGATTCTTTGATTATCATGTGATTACCATGAGATTTGGTCCATGATGTTATATAGTACCTTGTACTTGGATGTTGAGTGATATCCTTACTCAATTCTTTGTGTGTTGCATACTTATATTGGTTGTTTATATTGTTCTCTATCTCATTGGATTTCAAATGATATGTATCATATTTATCCCATTTGGGATTGTTCCTCTTGATCATGTTGATGTGTATATTTTATACGTGGCATGTGTGAGAGCCTATATCCTTGTTTGCATACTTGCTTGAGTGTTTGGGTCATGTGACTATCTCCATGAGCATAGTGGGGGGGAGACCTTTGAGCTCCACATTGTTGGGTGCCATTGCTAATCACCTTTAGGGACTAGAGATCATGGCTTTGAGGATGGCATCGAGCACATTCCATCCCTCTCCTTTCTTATACTTTTGTGTTCTCAATTTAAGTAACCTAATTTATGGATATTTGAATCCAATTTGTGTATAGATGTATATGTTTATTAGACAATCCTCATGGAGCTCAATGTAATCATATAGTTATGAAATGGAATTGAGCACTTTTACGTGTTTTGGTGTTGGTATCAAACACAAGATTATATGCTTTCCTTTCCTATGTTTCAAGAGCTAATGGCTATGTATATTTAGAAACATTTAATTTGGGTTTAAAATGAACCTAGTGGTGTCTTGTGTCATCTTGGAGGGTTTTGTAGACCCTCACAGTGTTGCCTAGTGATCTTGAGTACACTTGAGTGGATTTGAGTCAATTTGATTTTGATTAGGACTCACTAGATGCACCTTGTGAAGTCTTGTAAAGAACAAAGTGTTGTATATCGTGGTTCTTTGTGTGCCTTAATATGTTTGAGCCTTTAGTAGGATTTTAGGGTGGTTGGAGGCATTTAGGTGTCATGCCCAAACTTTTGGGCACAAACGAAATAACTTTTGGGTAGGTGAATGGACTCGGGCTCATGCCCAGTCTGACTCTCTACGGGATTAGGAGGTGGACTCCTACTCCGTTCCTGTTCTACTGTTCTATGGCTTCCTGAGTTTTGGTTCTCAACATTATGATCTACTGCCAGAAGCCTATCCTGAACTATGTCAATCAGGTTCTGTAGAGCTATCAAGATGTCTCAGTTTGGGTCAACTGATCATTCGGGAGGAGCTGCTGGGTTCACTTCCTGAACCGATTCCTCCCTAATGACCTCTTCGCGTGCCATGCGTTCACGCCTAGGGCCTCTACCACGTTTGCGAGCTTGTCGCGTAGTTGGAGGCATCCTTTTTAAGAAAATAAAATAAAATGAAATAAATAACTATTCTAGGAGAAATATTTTAGCTAATTTAAAAATAAATATAATAAAAATAAATACAATTTAATTAATTAAATAATTATAGCGAAACATAATGGAGTAAGATTCCTAGTGTTGGTAACCTTTCTTTGATACCAAAATGTCATGCCCAAACTTTTGGGCACAAACAGAATAATTTTTTTTTTTTAAAATACGTAACTTAGTACGACTACCTTAATTAAATTAATGCAAACTAGTTCGGTCTAAACTATGTTCTAATTAAATCAGGCAACTAAATTAATGAGGCAATAATTAATCTATGTTATAAGCGAGCTAATATTTCCCAAAATAGAGATCATTAATCTTCTATTAAATAATTAACTCTCTAGCAAGTAATCTCAAACTACGTGTTTAATTCCTAAAATTTATTTGACTAATAATCTCTTATAGCTCTTTTTTTTTTTTTTGCCTAGGGTCTAAATAAGTTGTCCTAGTTATTAAATTTGACAATCCCATTAAATACAATCTCCATAAATTTAAAATGCCTTAAAATTTAAAATTTATAGAGAGACCAATTTGACCCTACATATTCCATCTTATTTCCCAAGGGTTTAGCTTTCCAAGGAGTTGAAAATCTTCTTATTAGAATTTATATCTAATTTTTGGTCTAAGAATTATTCTCCCAAGAGTCCAAAATCCCTTATTTTATAATATATATATATTTTATTTATTTAATAAATAAAAGAGCAATGCTAAGTTTACAATTAACTATTGGGTTTCATAAAAAGGAATATGGAATTTAAATCTTGTATGTTTATATGTATATATTTATATAAATTCCCATGAAGGGAGAGTTTTCCTTTCTTTAATTTATAAATATGTTTTTTTTAAAAAGAATACTAAAAGTTCACAACTAAACCTAACTCTTCAAACACCCAACCCACACATATATGTTTTAAAATACACCCATGTATATTTGCCCTAACCCGAATTCAGGGTTAGGGCATGTGTGTTTTAACCATCATATGTTTTTTCTTTTCTTTTTTGAGTGTGGGCTGTGTGTGTGATGTTCTATTTATTTTGTGTGTGTGTATAACTTTTTATTTTATTTATTTTGTGGGTGTGTGCAGGTGAAGAAGTGGGCGGCGGCCATGGGAGGGCGTATTTTTTTTTTGTCTCTCATTTTCCCCACGGCGCGTGCAGGGCCGAGCCGGGGTTTCTTTTTTTTTGTTTTTATTCTTGTTTACGGGCGGAGGAGGAAGGAGGGGGGCGGAGCGGAGGATGTCGGCAGTGCGGGGTACGGCGGGCTGCGGACTGCGCCGCCCGCAGTCTGCGGCTCCCGCAGGCTACGGACTGCGCCGCCCGCAGTCTGCGGCTCCGCAGGCTGCGGACTGCGCCGCCCACAGTCTGTGGGTTCCGCAACCCACAGTCTGCGGGTTAGATTAAAATGTGAACCTCTTTTTTTTTTTATATATTTTATTATTATATTTAATTATTTATATATATATATATGTATATATATATATAAATATAAGGGTATGACATTATATACAGTTTTATTTTAAAAAAATATCGATTTCTTAAATGAAGAATGATATATATATATATATATCTATATATATATATATATTTATATATATAAATATATATATATATATATATTAATGAGCAATGTATATATACATTTTTAAATTATAACTCACTTAGGCATTCTTGAGTTCATTATTGTTTGAATAACCTTAGAAAGCATGCAGGGATTTTACTAATGTTATTTGTAGTTTGATTAATGGGAAAGAGTATATTTATGTTTTTTTTTTTTTGAACAAATTTGAAGAAATATATATGTTGAATATTCTATTTTTTTCTTTTGTCTAAAAACAACATTCTACTTCTAGCATTTACAATGCATCCTAAACAGCAAACTTAAAATATAACCATTCTTTTTGTAATCAAATTAAATCTAAGAACTAAATGTTAATCTTTTTGAAAAGAAATAGACTACTATAATAAGTCTCATTTTCTGCATTAAATGGGAAAATAAATGACTGTTTTTATTTATTTGCAGCAGCATTAATAACAGAATAATCATGTAGTAATAAACTAAATTTATTTTCAGAACACACAAAAAAATGCATCTACTTTTTTTTTTTTGTAAAACATGGAGATTTAAATGCAAAATAATACATTTCTCCATCTTTTTGCAACACTAATCCAAGTAGGAAAATATATTTCTTAAGAAAATTTAAGAACAAGGTAAATAAAAATACAAATGGGTTTTAAAACCCAACCAATATTTCCCTTCAAAAGGAATTTTGAATAACACAACTACACTTCTTTTTTTGTAATTAAATACAACATAGCTCACATTTTTCTTTACAACTTCCATAATACATACATTTGTCTTTTAAACTTTTCTGCAACATAAAACAGCAACCAAGCTCTTTAATCTTTCTTTTCCCATCCCATGCAACCTACAATAAAAACACAACTTGACCATGGAGAGCTCACCTCCCAGCATAGGCTTACTAGAAGCCACCCCCGAGCTTGGAGAACCAAGCACTAGACGGGTTACAAGCAAGCAAACAACACAACAAATAGGGCATACACTCAATATACATCTTCCCATCCCAAGCTACACTTTCACCACACTTTGTGATGATCATTCCACGGGTGGAAGTGGACCAAGTACCATTGGGGAGATTGCAAGCCAAAATACAACTCAAGCCACCTCATGGCAATACAAATACAACAAAAATACACCTCCCTACATTATGCCCCCCAAAGGCTCAAAGGCCATATTTTCTCCCCTTATGACCCCCAAATGCATACACAAGGCTATGCAGCAAGGGTCACAAGGACACCCTTGAGATCACTCTCCATAAGGAGAGCCTCTCACCCAAGGCTGTCATACTCCTTCCACCCCAAGACCATCCTACTCTCCCAAGAGTAGGAGGTCTTGGACACTCCCAAAACAAGAACACAAAACAAAAAAAACATAGAATGAAAACATACATTTTCTTCCTACAACAATTTACATATACACAACTCTTCAACAAGCATTTCTTTCTTTCAAACAAAAATACAACTTAACAACATAACAAAAGAGAATTATAACCAACCTTAATCTACCAATAGGTATGTTAGATATAGTTGGGGATGAGCTGCCCAAATCCACACAAACTTTCCTCCAATCTTTTTTTTCCAAGATCTATTCTACAACTAATTTTCAAAACAAAAGCATAATCTCCAACAATGGAGAGTGGGTGATTACTCACTAAGTCTCCAATTCCTTTCCTAAGAAGGCCTCTCACACACTTCCCAACCCCTTGGGTGAGGTGAGAGTTCCCATTGGTTGCTCTTCCCAAACTCTTACACATTACTAAAACTGGAAAGGGAAAAGGTGAGAGGAGGTGGGGAAGAGAGTTTGACATCAAAAGGGAAGGTTGTCTATCCTAGGAGGAACCTTCTAAGTTGAATTTTCGTTCACCTTGGAAACACCACTTTTTGAGGTGACTAAACAGTCACATGGGAGTAGTCACATGTTTCAAAATACCCCTAACCCATAGGTATACCCTTTGGACCTTTGGAAAAGCCCTAAAACTGACCCTAGGAGTCCATTTAACCCCTTAGAAACCTAACTGAAGTTTACCTACGGGTCAAACCTGAGTTGACCACTCACAAGACTCCCTACCCAAGGCAAATTTGGGACCACACTCATGTGTTTGAATGGCTTTGGTAGAAACAAAAATCCCTCCAAGAGACAAGTCAAAATCAATGACACTAATCATCACATGTGTCAAGTGACACAATAAAATACAATATAAAAATCACACATGGAATTTGTCTCTTGTAGGATTACACATATACATAAAAATCAATTTTAACACTCAAGCATCATACACTTCACAAATAAAATACATTACAAATGGGGTGTTGTCTCTCCAAATAGACAACTCCCGGCTTAACAAACGTACATTGGTCTAGGTTTGGTTCTCCATATAAATTCCATGGTCACATGGATAATTTTCCTGCACATTCTCAATTAACACATTAGTAATTCCAAATAATCACAATTATACATAATTAAATACATGGATTTCATTGCACATCAAACAATCATACATTTGGCAACAATAATTCAATATCTTACTCATTCAAATTCGATTCCACATAAGCAATTAACATAATTCTCAAAATTGAACCATTCATAAAGTAAGCATCATTTTTTTCTATCATCAGAATGAAGTCCTGCAATTTCCAATAATGACATTCACCATTTCAAAATAATTCTATCCTAGCAACATATAAAGTTTCATAATCATCATGCATAACATAAAGCATCAATATATGTCAATGTGATTCAAATCATGAAATCATATAGGTTCTAAATCCATAAAGCATAAAATAAAGCATCCATGATAGTCTCAATATGCAAATAACTGAAATGTCAAACGGAGTCGGGGTAGGGCCTCACATTAGGGCTCTAACCATCATCTCCCTCACAAAGTGTTGGTGCCTATATTTTTGGAAGTAGTTTATATGTATCACCCCATTGTCCTTTGCAATGTCTTTATGTTCTTCAAGTGCCCCCAAGGTATTTTATCTCCTCCAACACATCTATAGTGTCCATGGTACCTTACCCTAACTTTGATTTTCTCACTCATTAGGATACCAGTGAGGGTCAAAGGACAACAATGTGGGACAGTGTTGCTAAGGACACTAGTGTTCCTAGTGGACTACAACGCGGTAGGACTAATGTGAATTATACTAGTCTCTTGTAAGTGTGAATCTTGTTATAAATTAAGAGATGGACAAAAATAATAGGATATTCAAATCAAATAATAAATTAAATTTAATAGTGTATATCTAATAGAAATTAAATTAGCTATAACAACATTAAGATGACACCATAAACAACTGAATACATAACACCGTGATTACATGGAGAAACCCTTTTGGGAAAAGACCTCAACAATAAAAGAGGTAAAATATGTACTACTCTTCAAAGAGATTATAATACAAAAACATTTCCTCAATCTTACTTCAATTCAATGGAATTTGTATACTTGTAAAACAACTTGTGTTGTCTCCAACTCAACCCCTCAATATATAGAACCTTAGGGGCTCAATTTACCATCATAGAATATTACCATGGGTCAAAAATAGGTTCTAAAAAACCATGGTAAAAATACATACGAACCCTACATGCCAAACATAGCCTCTTACATGATATTATACCTCCTTACAAGTTGTCATAACAATCCCCCAAATATAGGTGATACTCTTACATGCATTGTAGACTATTAATTTAAAAAATGTAAGGATCCTTTTGTGTGTGCCATAATAGCCGATTTTCATGTCCAAAATGATTCACCCCTTTTAACCCTTATTGTTATCATAAAATCTGTCATAACAACCCTAAAAAGAGGCCTTCCATGTTATACCACTTGATGGGCATCTTTTGACAACTACAAACTTGATTTTTAAGCCATTAACATGTGACAAAAGTACCAAATAATAAAACTCATGCCCCTTTATGATGGTTCAAAATTATTCAATTACATGAATGCCAAATAACCATGGAAAAACATAAAAAATAAAGAAATAGATAAACTAGAATTGCTAAGGTTGAGATTGATGATATGATGAATCAATAAGGATCCGGAAAACTACTGAGAGGGGGGGGGGTGAATTAGTACATAGAAAAAAAACTAAACTTTCACCAAATTCAAAAATCAACTCATAAATCAATCACTGAACTAACTGGTTGAAACATTGAACTACAAACTGCAACTACTCTAATAGTTTACCAGTCTACTGGCATAATAGAATAACAGTATAACAGATCTAAAACTTTCAAACCATTTAACCAAAACATCAAATCATTTTACTAACATTAGTAAAACCACATTTCAGATTACTGTCGGTCATCTTAACACATCTAAGTGGCTTTACCATTAAATAGTTTAACCATATCAAAACATAACCACAAAAACCATTCACCACTTGATACAATGTTTCTTGACGTGGAAACCCAAATGGGAAAAACCATAGTGGAGATAAATACCCACAAGTATTTTGAACTATTTTGAAGTTCGCCCTATTAGGAGCCAAGTCTGTTAAAACTTTACAAAATGTCCTATTAGGAACAGATCCGGTTAAGGACTACCTGGTTAAGGGATTGACTACAATACCTTGTTAAAGGAAATACCCTGATAGGAGTAACCTCGATAGAAGATTTGAAATCCAAGCTAATGGATCACCTAGTTAGAGGATTTAGAAAACACAAAGCCTATTAAATCTTACCCAGTTAAGAGATTTAACTGTTGTAATTGTTAGAGAACAACATGGTTTTTGTTGATCTAGTAATAGCACTATTCTGCTTGATCAGATCATTTTCATGCTCCTATCTACCTTCAAACATTATGCAGATACTCCTTTTGGTTTGGCAATCAATCACACTAACACTTAACCAAAATTGCTAACACTACTACAAAACAACTCATCGACCTTATAAGAAAAACAATAGGTCAGTAACACATCACAAACCTAAGATCTCATGGAGATTATGAACAAATCAGTTCAAACATGACTGTTGGATTACATAGAAATCTTTTGCACATTGTACAAGACAACCTCGACCGCTCCTTGATCACCGCTCATCAAATCCTATAACACATCACGCAGTTTCCACTTCATGCAATGCACTCGCTCATTCCCAAGATAAAACAGTTATCTCTACGTGCCAAAAACCACTTTGAAACTCATCACATGCAACATGCATACGTGGCATAATCATCTTCGATCACCATTTGATCATAGATCAACACAAATCAACAAATTCGATTCACTAAGCTCCATCAGTTAGGGTTTGGAATATCAATAGGTAGGGTTACCGATTGATCTCACTGCTACAATAGTAATACTGGTTTCCTTCACTACTCAACTACCTGTTGCATTATTGCATCACTATCACTTGCAATACAACTCCATTACCAATTACAATTGACATCAATGTTTTACTATCACTTGCTCCCCATGTTTCATCCAAATTGCCTAGGTACAATTCATATATGCTACAACATATTCAGTTTCAACAGTCGACTATGATATATAGCTTTTCTTCTTGTTGCTCCAAGATACAAGCCTTCCTCCAAGAAAGAATGCACCTTCGATTGTACTCTTCTTGTCATCAACATTTCCTGCCTAGTATGCATCTATATAGACTTTTAAATCAAAGTTACCTGCATATGGATACCATAATCTATAATCAATTGTACCTTTTAAGTATCTGAATATCCTTTTAGTTGCTACCATGTGTGTTTCCTTCAGGTTTTATCTTAAATCTGGCAACTAATCCAACTAAATGAGCAATATCTGGTCTATTATGAACAACATAATGCAATTTCCTATCATTGACCTGTACTCCTTTTCATCAACAGATGCAACATCATCCTCCTTAGATAGTTTACAACCTGTAACCATTGGTGTGTAGTACCCCTCCTCGTTTGAACTTATTAGACTCATATTTTATTACTGTTTACTTTTAGTGGATACATTACCATGATGTGTTATTCGGACTTATATGACATTATTTCATGCTTTATCTAGTTATGAGATGCATAATTTATTTGCAGTATTTCAGTACTTGTGATTTATGGTATTTTATGGATTATTGATATATACTGACACTTTACTTTATCTATGCAATGTGTAATTATATGTTACGTGTCTATGAGTGTATTGGATGCAAGGGGACGATTTTCCTTCATTCACTCCGGTGAGATAGGGAACGTCGTGATTCTTCTTCATCGGTGTATATGCCATGTTTTCTATATTGTATGTATGCATGTGTGTTCGGTGATGCAGGATCTTGCAGGTACAAGTACTGGGTAGGTACGGGGTATCGTCTCCACCTGGCTTCACAGGTCTGAGCATGCCTTATATTTGTCCGATGGAAGTGGAGGAGGTAGTAGTTGACCCTATTTTACTAGTTACACTCTTGTGAGTGTCATCAGTTGGTCATCCTATTAGTTTGTTCAACCTTCGTATTTTGTCGTTTAAACATTTTATGAGTCTTTGCTTGGGGTTTGCTCAGATTGTGTGTTTAGTGGATTTAATTAATTAATTAAATTTATGGAGTTATCTCATAGTTTGTATTTTTGAATTATGTATTTTATGCATTGAGATTATAAATTTAATTAATTAAAAGAAATTATTAAATTAGATTGCAAGTTGCATTGTATTCGAATTATATTTTATTTAAATTTTAGTGAAAAATAAATTAGATTAATTTCATTTATTGACACAGTGGACGACACCGCCCGCCACTGTGTATAAACACAGTGGCGACCGCAGGGAGCCCGCTGTGAAGCCCAACATCCCTTTAGCCTCTGCCCTTCCTTTCAGCCTCCGCCTTTCCATTCAATTGTCGCCATGCCCTAGTTCGGCCTTGCATATCACACACACACACACAAAAAAAAAGATAAACCCTAACCCAGTTTCGGGTTAGGGTAAAGAAAATACATTAAGTTTAAGATTTTTAGCTGGGTAAAATATGCAACCCTAATCCAAATTTGGATTAGGGTTTGCATACAGATAAAAGACAAAAAAAAGCATTAGGGTTAACTTATAATATATAAAACAAAAAAAGAAATTATTAAGTTGATTTTAAATAGAATATGGGAAAAGAAAATTACTCAACCCTAGTTAGGGTTTGAGATTTAAATAAATTAAAATAAGAAAAGGGGGAAATACTTTCCAAATTTTGAAAATAATTCCCCCCACATAATCTTGGCCATATGTGTTAATAATTTAAAACTCCTTATCCAATTTGGGAGAAGATAAATTTTAATATAGTTATTTTATATAATTTAAAATGGAAAATTAATGTTATATGGATACATTAATCACATAGTTGATTTAATTTATTCAACTAGGGAAACTATATAGTTATTTGAATATTCGATTAATTATGGACGTTAAGTTATATTTTAAATTGGGAAAAATTTATAATTGAAAATTATTAATTATTTTTACGAATTTTTAGCCTTTGAGGCCAATGTTGGCCAGATTAATTATATCGTCAAATTTAAAGGTTTAGGGGAAATTAAAATTGACTATAGCATAAAATTGGATTTATTTGGCAAATGACATTGTGGAATTTGAACCCTTATCAGTTAGATTTAAATAATGAATTTGTGTGCGTTCAATTAATTAATTTTAAATTTAAGATAACATTATCATTGTTTGGTCGGGAATGATTTAAATGCATTTGAGATATCTAATTATCCCTCGATTTTAATTAGCGGCAACTTAATTAAGATAATTAAATTAACTAACTAAATTGTGACAAGCCTCTTGGGATTAATTAATCTCCATTAATTAATGTCGCTTATTTGAGTTGGTTAACTAAACCAACCTTAGAAAACAATTCTATTTACATCCTAGTTAAGACAAGACTTATTTGATTCCACTTTAAATGTAGATTATTTTGAAGTTTAAGTGTTTCAAAAAAAAAATTGTTCCGTTTTGAGCCCAAAAGTTTGGGCACGACCCTTAGAATTTTAAATAAATAAATGAATAAAACAATAATTTAAAATTAAAATATTGCTTTATTTTCTTTGTTTAGAAAACTAATTAGTTTGCATGAGAAAAGAAAACAAAAAAAATGATTTTTGCTTATTGCATGCTAATTTATCCCTTTGTTAGGAATTAGAAAAGAAGATAAAATTGCTTTTATTACTAAAATTAAATATTAGGTTTTTGGGAAAAATATGTGCAACCTATAATTTTAGGTTGAAAAGAATAGATCTTTCTCTTTTTGGTACACAAGAAGGAGGCAGAGATTTTGGGGAAGAAAAATTATTTTGGAAGCACTATTTTGTTGAAGAAGAAATTATCAGAGGATTGCTGGAAGAGGAGTTGGCTTGGAAAACCGGTACAGGACTGAGCTCTTCCACGTGAATCTTCCAGGAAAGCTATACAGGTTGGGTGGCCTCTTCTGGTTGTTTTTTTAAATAAAATATTTTATTTCTTCTCTCTTTCTGATTAATGTGTGTTAAAATCCAAAACCCCTTTCTGGTTATTTCAGGATTTTGGCTAAAATCCATTCCTGAGATTAATTCTAGTTTATGGAAAGAAGTTATGTCTTGGGTGTTTGTGGATTAAAATTTGTGAGGATTTTGGAAAAGTTATTCTGGCAAATGTTGACAAGATTTTTACTATGCATGAAAGTTGCAAGTTTTGGGAGAAAATGGGATTTATAAGAGAAAATATTCCCTCTTGTTTGGTTGTTGTTTTGATATTTTGCTATGGTTGTTCTGTCAATATTTGTACATCTCTGTGTAATTATTTAGTTACTATAGAAATAAATTTAATTTTAATTAAATTTATTGGGTTATTAAAAAAATTATGGAGAAATTGCTTTATTTAATTATTTTGGGGAAAATTGTATTAAATAAATTCCGGGGAAATAAATTTTATTGAAAATAGAAATTTATAATTTTTATGCTATGGGATTTTAAAAAAATAAAAATAAATAATATATATATATCAGTAGTTACTACCGACGGTAGTACAGCTACCGGTGCCCTGCTACCGTAAGGTAGCAATGATACCTATAGTAGTACCTGCTACCTATGGCAGTACCTGCTTCTGGCGGTAGCACCTGCTACTGTAAAGTAGCATTTACTACCTACGGTAGTACCTGCTACCGTGCGGTAGCAGGGAGTGGGAGTTAATATGATTCGCTTCCCTGGTTCAAATTTTGTGCATTCCAGAGTTTGGTACATTCATTTTCCATGCCTAGTGTTTTATGATTCGGTTTTTAATTAATTATATATATATATATATATATATATATATATATATATATATATATATATATATATATATATATATATAAGTTTTTTTAGTTATAATTTAATATTCTATATTTATGCTAGGAAATACAGTAGGAGGTTAATTTTTATGTGCTTAACTTAGCCTTGTTGATTAAATGACAATTCTTCTTTTCTTTCATCAATGAGGTGTATTTTCTGCTTTTCTGAAATATCTGTATTTGCAAGTAATTAATGCTTTTGGCTATTTAAAGAAAGGATTGTCTGTATATAAGTTTTTTTAATTATGGGCATTATGTCATTTAAGTATTATTTTAATACTGTGCAAATTAATTCATGTGTTTATATATATATATATTTATATTATATTATTATATATATAATTAATTCAAATTTTGGTTATTTCCAGAAAAGCTTATAATTTAATATTCTATATTTATGCTAGGAAATACAGTAGGAGGTTAATTTTTATGTGCTTAACTTAGCCTTGTTGATTAAATGACAATTCTTCTTTTCTTTCATCAATGAGGTGTATTTTCTGCTTTTCTGAAATATCTGTATTTGCAAGTAATTAATGCTTTTGGCTGTTTAAAGAAAGGATTGTCTGTATTAGGATCTTGTGTAAATGGTGTTGCAGTCAAGTTTAATTTTTTTGCAATTTTGGTTGAGTTGTCATTATGTCATATGTTGTTATACCCCTTGGTCAGGTGTTGTTGTATAACCCTGTTGATATGAGCCATTGTGTGTTTTATTCCATATGGTCAATCTTGGGTTAGTGATTGTGTATCCTTCACCTGTGGTTTATCAGGACTAGATATGGTTGTCAGTTTCATCATAGAGTTCTCGTAGAGAGACCTTTCCTGTTAGTGTCCTACGAGAGAGAGTGGCTTTCGAGCGGGGGCCACGCTCGAAGTGGATGGCAGGATAACCCCTTGAAAGTCAGTTAAGAAGTGATAGCCTAATAATTGATTAGGGGGTGGGTAGATTAAATATTAATTAAGATAATATGCCTTGCACATGGTTGAGTTCTTGTATAGGCTCAGGATGTGGTGAGAAGGCCTAGAATGGCAAACTTATCACCTTGCCTTCACGAAAGGATTGGTAGGATCTGCATGAGGCTTAGATGGAGCCAAAGATTTGGGAGAGGTTACCAGGATAACCCGGGATGGGGGCTAGGACCTATGGAAGCCTACTAGGGTAATCACCTTAAGCCATGCGATGACACTCTCTCTCCTTAGAATCACTAGTGTTTGTGAGTTGAGTCACATTGGTGATTGAGGAGTCATGTAGTTCTATCGTACTTGTCTTATTTTGCTTGCTTGAGGGTCTCTACTATCTCCTAGCATGATGGGATGATTCCATTTCGGGATCACACGGTCAGGTGCTAGTGCCACTTCCCATCAGATATTCTAGATTGTATCTTCAAGCGAAGAAAGGCTTCGCTAGTGTTTCTTGATTCGTGGTTCATGTACCAACTCATGTTTGTGATCTTTGTTCAGTTGAGACCATGTGGTCATTGTATCAAACTTTTATGTAACCCTGATATTGTAACTTTTGGATTCCGTGGTACTTTTGGAAGCCATGTATCTATGGATATTGTAATATTATGTCAGTGGAATGTATGTTAATTCAGTTGCTTTAATATTTTGTATAAATGGTTTATGGATAAATAAATGCATTGGAAAACTTTGATTCTTTCATTATGGAATTTAGATGTATGTGTAGGTTTATTCTTAAGCATTTAATTTACCTAATTAAAATGGACAATTGGATTAACCATGGTGTTAATATAATCTATGAATTAATCTTCGTTGGTAACCCTTAGGAAATCATGTGTTAGACTTTCGCTGTGTTAATTAAATGTGCAATTGTTATAATTAATGCACTCAATCTTTTAAAAAAATAAAATTCACCCTTTAGTTGCCTAGTTGTGTTGTTTTCCTTTAGGGTTCTTGGTCGGGCATTACATAGTGTCCCAACCGGTTTACAATCTCCCATTCCAAATGTCTCCAATACCTCTTTCACATATTTGGATTGTATGATAAAGATACCATTCTTCATCTGTTGAATATGCAAACCTATAAATAATTTTATCTCTCCCAATAGAGACATCTCAAATTCACTTTTCATCTCATTGTAAAAGTCATCACTCATGTCATAATTTCTTCCAAAAACAATATCATCCACAAACACCTCACTAACCAATATCTTATCTCCTTCAGTCTTGAGATATATATTGTTGTCTTCACTGGTTCTCTGAAAACCTATCTTCACCAAGTGTGAATGTAGTATTTCATACCATGCTCTTGGTGCTTGCTTTAGTCCATATAGTACCTTGTGAAATTTGCACACCATATCCTTTGCATCAGTCAAAGCATAACCATCTGGTTGTTCAATGTAGACTTCCTCTTCTAGTATTCCATTTAGAAATGTTGATTTCACATCCATCTAATATAATTTGAATCCCCTATATGATGCAAATGCAAGTAGAGTCCTAACACCTTCCAATCTAGCAATTGGTGTAAATGTCTCACCATAGTCTTCTCCTTCTTCCTGTATATAGCCTTTGCATACCAGTCTGGCTTTGTTTCTTACTACTACTCCATCTTCATTCAGTTTATTTCTAAAAACCCACTTAGTACCTATTACAATTTTGTTCACTGGTCCGGGTACTAGGGTCCATGTCTTGTTCTTCTCAATCTCGTCAAGCTCTTCTTCCATAGCTTTGATCCAATGATCATCTCCAAAGGCTTCATTTCCTGTTCTGGGCTCAATAGTGGAGATCATACAACAATTCTCCCTTATTTTTCTTTTGCTCAACACTCCAACATTTTTATCCCCAATAATCTACTCAAGATTATGATTGAGTCTTACATACCTTGGAATAGCATGATCATGATCATCAGGTTCTTCTTCCTCACTATCTTCATATTTTGTAGAATCTACATGTTCCGGTTGAATTGGTACTTCAGCATTCATCTCACCAACTTCTGGATACACCAGTTCTGGCTCTAAGATCATAATGTAAGGTTCATCTTCCTTCTTCTCCTCACTGGTTTCTCTTGTATCTTCAAGATACTCATCCACTCAGACATTAGCACTTTCAATGATTCTTTGTGTCCAATTGTTGTAACATTTGTAGGCTTTTCTCTTGGTGGAGTAACCAATAAATATGCCTTCATCACTCTTAGCATCAAACTTACCAACATAGTCACCTCTCTTGATAAAACATTTGTTGGAATCCAAGAATATTGAGAGGGGGGTGAATCAGTGTTCTACCGGTAACATATGAATTTACTCTTTTACAACATACACATATAAATCGATAAATGAAGAAACATATAACTTTAAGTAAATAAACTAGCCACATGAATGAACACCATAACACACAAAATTTATACGTGGAAAACCTCAAAGAGGAAAAACCACGGTGGGATTTGTGATCCACAATATCAATTCACTGGCCATATGAAAGATATTACATAGTATGGGGGCCTGCACATCCAGGAAGGCACACTGCCTAGAGCACACTAATCAACACAAAAGAGTCTCACTGACTACAAACTTCTGCTAAGATAAAATAATAATAATGAACTCACAAAATGCATCTGCAATGCCAAAAAGAGTTCCAGTTATAGCTCTGCTCTGTACCCGTTCATAAACCCTAAACACTTCTAGCGATATCTCCTCTCCAACAATACTTTACAAACCATCTACAGATCATTGCATGATATAACATTCACATACAAATGTTCTACATACATATCCTTCACAACATATGGTTCTACTGCCTTGTCATATACACTCTCCTATTCCATATATCACAACGACTTAATAAACTGACTTATATACCCTTTACAAACAATATGCCTTATGTCGGCTTACAATATATTTAAAAGATATACAATGTTGGCTCAATACAATAATTACAAAATGATTCCTTCGGATCCTAGACTGATGTCGGCTTTGCTAAAGTGCTGGATGTGAGTGCCAGTACCGGTTGTAACCCTGAATACTCCAATGTCGGTATCTGTTGGTGTATGCCTTCTAATGCCAGTGTATGTCTTCTATTGAATCTTTTTACCATCAATGAAAACAAATGAATCCAATGAGTGTCAATTACCAACAATATCCCCCTTTGGCATTGATGGCAACACATGTGAAAAATAGATTCCCTACCGGTTCAACTGAAATATGAAACATGCCCCCCCTCACCTGAGTGACTATGTTTGCAATACACTCTATTTGATATCCTTTCGGTGTGGTCTTTGCAAGCATATCCATACATTCCCTCTTATGTACTCCAAGTGAATCCAATCTTGGACTCACCAAACCTCTGAGACTCCTTTCTCTCTGAATGATTTTGTCTCTTTCTTTTTCAAAATAAAAAAATTGGTTTTCCAAAGACAAAAATTGTCCATCAATGGATGTTGTGAATGAAGTTAGCCCATCAAAAGAATTAGCAATATTAGCAATATTAGCAATCTTTTCATGTAACTCCTTTAACTTGTTATCTACATTTGTTGTAAGAATTTCTATATTACAATAGACCCTGTAGATGTTAGTACATCGTTTCAAAGAATTTTCAATAAGTATAAGT
This sequence comes from Cryptomeria japonica, assembly GCF_030272615.1. Lineage (NCBI taxonomy): Eukaryota > Viridiplantae > Streptophyta > Pinopsida > Cupressales > Cupressaceae > Cryptomeria > Cryptomeria japonica. The sequence goes on along the minus strand of NC_081411.1, from coordinate 711,720,996 downwards.
TTTTCTTCAACCTTCCTCTTCTCTATTTCAATAATATGGTCAAAAGCGACTTTCTTAGCCAAAGTAAATCTCTCAAGTGCTTGCCAGTTGGAAATCTACTGCAATGATTGAAAGTTTTTAGATATGTTCTTTGTTAATGCCTTAAGCTTGCTAGAAGGGCTTGCTTCATTTTCAATCATACAATCAGGAATCAATATGTGCAAAACTGTTATTGACTGATCTAATATTTCTTTGTCTGCAGATCCCTCCTTTATTAGCTTTTGAGTAGCCACCATCATTAACTCTGTGGAACTCATCTCAGTGATTGATTTCTTCTCAACTTGAGAAATGTCAATTGCCAAAAGTTTTGTTGGGGAATCAACATCACCTGTCGGTATGGTAGTGGGAGTCTTATCAGTCCTATTTACCTTATTCTCTTCCGGTGTATCCCTTTTCTCATCCTCTTTTGCACCAGTAGCTTCACCACTTGGTACAGTATCAGTTACCACCGGTGGAGTATTATCCATAATATTTTTAGTACCCTGTACATTATCCACATTGCCTTGCTTGAACTGTACAAATGTTGTCTCTATCTGTATAGACTGTACACTCTCATCAATTTTGGGTCTACCTGTCAGTGGTGTCTATACACTCTTATTTACTATTGGTATATCCAAAATTAGATCTGAACTTCCCAAAATTCCTTTCCCTTTAGATTTGTCCGGAATGGTGGAAGTTGTTGCCTTAACAAATTCTTCTTGACAAGTAAGGATATTAGGATTCTTTTGGAAGAATTTAGACCAACCATCTCTGGTCTCATTTATTATCTCATTTACTCTATCCATCATTAGGTTTATTTGTCAGGGTTTGCTGCTAAAACCTGTTTTGTTGGCAACATATATACATTGTTTCATTTCCTCCTTATTTATAGATCCACACATATTCAAAAGTTCAACTTCCTTAATTTCCCTATCCCTCTTGACTGCATCTAATCTTCTTGCATCTAACTTATTATACAGTGATAAAGGAATTTCCTTCAAAATTTCTACTAAAGCCTTCTTATGGATATCTATATGTAACAAAATTGCTTCTTCAATTTCATTATGCCCATTATCATCTAAATTTTCATAGAAATTTGATACATTCTTCAAAATACCATCTTTTGTTACCTCATCTATCATTTCAACACAAGTCATTGCAACATTACCAAATTCAGTTGCTTGATCACTCTTTTTCTTCTTCCTTGGGGTTGCAAGAGTGGATGAAACTGGTTTCCTTATCTGAGTAGGTTTCCTTGCCGGAGGTGTGGGAGTAGTAGGCTTTTTCACCTTTCTTACAAGCTTCCTCCTTGAATCCACCTTCTTCTCCTCTATCGAAGTCTTGTCAACTTTCTTCCTCTGTACCCTTCTGAATGCAAGAGGTTGATTATCCTCTAGATCAGAGTCATAAGTGATAGAAGAAATGAAAGTCTCAGACCTCTTTACCTCAGGAGTACTAGCCACTGTCAGTTCATATGTTGGTTTGGATCCAGAACCTAGTTCTGTACCTATCCTGTGAATTACATTTTGAACAAATGTAGACATTTTATCTACTTTCTTTTCTCTCATTTTCTTGTTGAAGCCAATTTTGACTTCAAGAGCCTTCTCCTCCGCAGTGCCAAAATGTTTAGTCTTGTCATCTAATGGAGCTTCAAGCAACATTTTTACATAAAGTTCCAAAATGTTGTCATCAACTTCATATACTAGTTCAGTAACCCATATGGTTCTAGGTTTCACTTCCTCCATGAGGATTTCATTAGTTTTTACCATAAAGCAAATATTAGTGGATTATTTCTCCACAATGTGCTTAGAGATCCTTTCCCTTTGTCTCATGTTTTCTTGAAAAGTTTTAAAGTATCCCCAAAGATTTTCATCCCTGTCAGTACCAAGACCGGTGATTGCATATTTGATTTTCATACCTACCGGTATGTCATGAGTCCAATGTTTCTTCCCCAAACTCGGTAGCTCATTCATGAAGTACAACATTAAGTAGACAATAAGATTACCAAACCTAAATGTTCTATTCTTGACTCCCTTGATTTTGCCAAGATTCACCATTAATTCACTTCTTAGCCATTCACATAAATCATATTTTCCATCATTCCTTAACATTTGGTGTGCAACATGGATACATGAACTGGCAACAGAGTTCAATCGACTTGATTGAGTTACCTTTTAGCAGATGATCATGCTAGTAAATTTCACATTTGTGTCTTTGATGGTGCTGATCCTCAATAATCTTCCATCATGGGCTGTGTCAGTGAGCTTTTCAACCTCAGTGTTGGAGATCTTCTTCCCAGGTTACTATCCGACTTTGGGTAAGCTAGTGACTACCTAAATTGCTTCCTTGGTGATCATGTAGGGCCGGTCCAGCCAGATGAATTCATTGTGGACCTTGCTCAGAACATATCTGATCATTTCATCCTTTAATTCTGGTATGTATAGGATTTCGGTTAACCCTAGGTCTTTGATGACTTGATATTTTGGTTTGATTGTTCTGGAGCTTCCCAGTATCATATATTGATGCATGCCCTTGATCTCCTCAGTGCCTAGATCCTTCAAGGTGCAGTGAATATAGGCCCTGACATCTTCTACATGCACCCATAGAGTCTTCCTTCTTTGCTATTTGGGGAACTTCCTTAAAAATGGGTCTCAGCCTATCCTTAACCTCAACAACCATGGGATTTGCATTGAAAGTAGGAGCAGATGATGATCTGGATTCCATTTCCAAGAAATACCTAAAAAAAGATCGTCGGTTTGAAGATTTGATTACTTCTTAGATAACTGCTGGAAATGCTTTAGAATACCTTTTCTCGCTCTTGATCGCCTGTGATTCACCTTTTCTTTTCTTTGGTTTGCCTGAGTGTTGGGTGAGTGAAAATGAGTCCATTTTCCCTTTTTATCAGCGAGTACACCCTAATCCTTCACTGTCATAAATGCTTAGCAATGTACCCTATGAGATGTCGGTTTCACAGGTTTTATGTCGGGTAAACCTTCATTAATGATCAATACAACTTTCCAAATCTCTTCTGAGGAATATGTAAGATCTGCAATGAATTTGCCAACCCCTAAGGTGTATGCCTCAGTTACTGGTTGAATTTCCTGTCAGTGCAGGAATGCTTTATTCTACCAGTGGAGTTATTTGTGCAGTTACCAGTGTAGTTGCATCTCCACTTGGTTCTCTAGACTTTCTAACCCATCTCTTGGTGTGATCTTGTTGTATTTCATCTACCTTATGCTTTCCTTTCTCATTTGCCTTATCATTGCTAACCAGTTTAGTCTTTCTTCTATAGTAATTAGCAATATGACCTATTTTGTTGTATGCATAACATGTAACATTGTTCTTTTGAACTACTTTGACATATCCAATGTCATTCCTTGACCTACATTTATTGGCCAAATATCAAAACTTTCAACATGCATGACATTTAACATCCATTCTGCAATCTTTTGACTTATGACCATATTTTTTGCAATTTGTGCATTGACTGGGAACAAAAGTGTAGTTTTTATTTGCTCTATTTCTACATTGTTTAGCCATATGATCAAATTTATAACGAACAAAGAATCTACCATTGAATTTATAAGCATTAGATTGCCTTATCGGTTTCCTCTATTCTAATGAGTTCTACATACCAGTGTCTGATATTCATTTGAAGTGTCAGACCTTTCACCTTGTACAAATCCAAGTCCTCTAGAATCTTCATTCTGCCTTTGTCTTTTCAATAAGTCATCCAACTGTGCATCACTAATCCTAAATTTTTCTTTATACTCACTTGCAGTAGTCAGATTACCTCTCAGAGTTATTATTTGTCTTTCAAGCTCTTGTTCATTATTCCAGGATTGTACCAAATTAGTTTTTAACATATCATTCTCATGAGACAATGTGTCACATTCTTTAGATTTTTTCTTCAGAGATATAGCAAGATTTTCTTCCTTCTTCTTTCTATCCTCAACATCTTTTGACATCCTCATATTTAGGTCTTGTATTTCATTCTTCATGAGCTTGTTTGCTTGACTCAGTTTCTGACAATGTTCCCTGAATGCATTTTCATCATCTTCGTTTTGTAAGAGTTCCTTCCTCCTAGCTTGAGCTGATGATAAACTTTCTTGTAGGACAAGAATGAATTCATTAGCAGAATTCAATTCATCTTGCTATCTTAAGTTCTTCATCCTTTCAGCATCACAATCCTCAAGTGTCATCTCAAGTTTCTTCTCCCTAGCCATGTTTAATGATTTCAGTTTCAGGATCTTCCTCAAGATGTTAAACTTCCTCCGAGGCACCAGGCTCTGATAAAAATTGTTGGAATCCAAGAACACTGAGAGGGGGGAGGGGCAAACCAGTGTTTTGTCGGTAACATGTGGATTTACTCTTTTACAACATACACATATAAACTAGTAAATGAAGAAACATATAACTTGAAGTAAATAAACTAGCCACATGAATGAACACCATAACACACATAATTTATACATGGAAAACCTCGAAGAGGAAAAACCACGGTGGGATTTGTGACCCACAATATCAATTCACTGGCCATATGAAAGATATTACATAGTATGAGGGCCTGCACATGTAGGAAGGCACACTTCCTAGAGCACACTACTCAACACAAAAGAGTCTTATTGACTATAAGCTTATGCTGAGATAAAATAGTAATAACAAACTCACAAAATGCATCTGCAATGCCAAAAAGAGTTATGGTTATAGCTCTACTTTGTACCGGTTCATAAACCTTGAACACTTCTACTGGTATTTGATGGACTTGAAAAGCACTAAGAGGGGGGGTGAATCAGTGACACCAAAAACCAAACTACTTTAAACACTAATCGATAGATGAACTTAACAAATTTTTTAAACACAATGCATGTAATCCAAATGATATAACAACATCCACAAAAAGTAAAGCATCCACCATAACACAAGTGTTTGTACATGGAAAACCCAAATAGGTAAAAACCACAGTGAGATGGAACTCACAAGTTAACTGACTGGTTAAGGTCTACAAAGTGCTCTGCTAGGAGAGAATCTTGTTAGAGATCCCAATTCTTGATTAGAAGCTTATACCCTATTAGGAGTAACCTCGGTGGAGGATTTTAGAATCCATACTAATGGATCACCCTATTAAAGGATTTATACATTGAAGCTTGTTAGAGCTTACCCAGTTAGGGGATTTTGATTCTAATGTAATGGTTAGAAAACAACAAGAATGGTTGATCTATTCTGAGTAGCACAATACTTGCTTGGTCAGATCCTTCTACGCATATTCAACACTACTCTTCTGCATATTATGCAACTTAACTTCTCACAACATAACACGTTTTCTTATCATATATCACACATAATATAATTCACCGTGATGTCAATATATAGGCCTTATGATTTCATGTCAGCCTTAAGAAATCATAACACAATTTCCTAGGTGTAGTGTATCTGGACAAGTAACCATAACTCATCACAAAAATTGTCGCCAAACAGTTGGTGCTGGTAACTCATCACAAAAATCAACAAATACCAGTTGGAACAATTAATACTAGTTTGAATAAAATATATGAACCGTTGTCCTTGAATCTTTGCTTGATCTCCATCTTGATCTTCATCATGATGTCGACTTAGTATAACCACAGGTTGTCTCTTATGCACATACTGGTTAACACATAGTATCAGTTAGAGATTAACCACTAAGTATACCAGGTGATAGTGTAAGAAATTGAAGTTACATCAATAGTCAAATATAATCATATGTGTGTGTGAGTGTTTCATCAATGACAACAAATGATGAATCATCATCAAGCTAACAATCTCCCCCTTTGGCATTGATGGCAACACTTATAAAATTGTACAGTAATACCGCTAAGACCGCTAAGTGTGCATACATAACAAATCTACACATATACTCATGCTCCCCCTTAATGCATACATTATACAAAATTTTCAAAAACACACACATATATTTCCACTCCCCCTTTGACAACAATGCCAAATTGAAAAAGTAAAATACATACATATATATAGAAAATTCATATCAAAGTGTTCGGCATATACGACATTAATTGAAAATTTCATGCAATAGCTAATCTCATAAAAATAGAATTGTAATTCTTCTTCATTTGTGATAAATCATTTTCCCATGATTCTAGTATGTTCTCAGTATACTCAAATGTAGACGGCAGCTGTGAATGGAATTCTTCCATTGAGTCTAGTGTGCAGGTTTTAGGTGTTGTAAGAATAGCTTCTACATTGGAGTAGGCTCTCTGAAGTATGTCTACTTGTGATGTGAGAAGACTTTTGAGGTCTTTAAGAGATCGAAGTCTCTTTTCTTTCTCAGTATCATAGTTGTCCAGTCTATTATGCAAATCATCTACAGACTTGTTAAAGGCATGTAAGGAATCCTGGAGTGGGACATATGCCTTGCATATCCTTTCCATTTCTTGCTCTATTGTAGTTTGACTTTTTGAAATGTCAGAATAAAAGAAAGTAACATTGGAGGTAGAAGCAAGATACTTTCCTCCTATTTCAATAGCTTTATTCAACAAACTTTTATTGTGAGATAGAGCCATTTTTCCACTTTCAATATCCTTTGCCAGTTTTTCTCCATATTTCTTCTTGTGACTCTTTTCAGCATACAATTAAGCAACATCTTCTAGTGACTTGATTTGATCAGATGCATCTGCAACTAACTGACCAAGTTTGCTACTAGGTGTAGATAGATGTGCTACAGATGTTTCCGATAGTAGACTAGATAAAATATTTACCGCAGTCTGAATTATCTCTGCTTCAACCTTTTTCTCTTTTAGTCTCTTCTTATGTGCTCTAGATTGCACGACACTTGCAATCTTCATCATTTATGATGTGCTCAAACTGTTCATATCAATAGATCCTAAAATACTTAGAGAATTGTCATCATCCTCATCAAGTTGCTTCTTCTTTGCTGGTTCAGAGGATACAACCTTAATGATTGCTTTCTCTATATTCTTCTTCATTTCCTTTTCAGAGGACTATGTGACAACATTTTCAGTAGGTTCCTTCTTAATATATACTTTGGGTTCTGGTTCCTTTTTGGTTAGGACACTCCTGGTAACCCTAGTACTCTTTGTTGCTAGAGATGCTTCATCAGACTTTTTATTCTTTCCTCTTACACTTTTAACAGGTGTAGTACTAGTTTGTGCAGGTGCATCTTGGACGGCCACAATGTCTAATTTTTCCTTCTTTTTTTCTTTAGGTGATGCTAATGGGGTATTAGCATAACCAACTAGTAGATCATATTTTACCTCATAATTCATGTCTTCCATTTCTTCCTCTCTTGGAAAAATTGCTTGCATTAGACAAAAATCAATGGTAACGATGAAGATTATATCCTTTTCAAAGTGGTTTACCACTTCTTCTAGTAGTCTCATTCTCATACTCATTTTCTTTTGGAACTCATTGAAATAGTTATTCATGGCAACATGGAAAGTATTCTTTATAGCCTTGATGTTGTTCTTAATTTGTGTCGAGATCGGTGAGTCCTTTGACTACTCAATGTCTCCAATTCCTGGTAGAAAGTTCTAAAAGTAAAAGAATAGACCAACTAATAGCTGACCAAACTTGAATTTCAAACTGCTATCCTTCTTGATAGTTTGCAAATTAAAAAACAATTGTCTCCTGATAGCTTCACAGAGATCATAATTTATATTATCCACAATCATTCTGTGAGTTGTATGAATTGTTGCCGAAGGAACACTATTAAGTCTACTGAAGTAAAATACTCAGTAGCCTATCACCATTGCTACTAGTTTTACTACAAAGTCTTTAATGTTGTTAATGGAAAAAGCATGCCCATCAAATGTAGAACTCGTTATATTGAAGACAGTATCCTTTGAAATTTTTCTTAGCTCAGGTACTTCACCAGTTGAGAAATAGCCAGTCACAGCCTGAATGGATTCCTTTGTAATTGTGTGAGTTCTTTCTAAATACATGTTTTCTCCATGAACTCAACTCAAAATGATTCTGATATGTGCTTCTTCAAAATCTTCAAGAAAATAAGATGCATTATGAAAACCCTTTTCAAAACCCTAGCATACTTAGTCTTAATCTCATCGTTCTCATCACAAAGTAATTTCAACTGTGTAAATGTATAGAGACCCTAAGTCTTCTAGCTTGCAGTCAGTATAACTAGACAAATCACCCTTGACCAAAACTCCGCTCGGAACTTGTGACAATGCATTATATGAAACAATTTGATCTGCCTTTAGAGCTTCCATAGGCTTAGAAGTAATCATTAACCTCTCTACAGACTTTGAAGTTGATGTCATTCCCGATGAACAAGATTCGAAGTGGTATATTTAAAGAAATACCTTTTTTCACGCATATTGTCCCATTTACCAGTTGAAATGCCCAAGTGCACACTAGTTCGACCTTCTGCAACCTTCAATTCAACTTAAATTCACAAATCACAAAACAATTCAGAAATTAATAACAAAACAATCTTTCTCAACTCAACAAGCACTCCAAATTTCTTTCTTGAATGCGTTAGGGTAAAAATGACAAAGTAAAACTTGCTTTTATCCTTTTTACCTACTGCATTAAATGCTTGCCTATTTAGGGTTACAAATCTTAATTTCACCGCTCAAGTGGAAAACCGATTTATAACATATCGACAAAAAGTTACCAAAATTTAATGTTTCAAAATTATTTTCCCACTCATTTTTCTCAAGGGGTCTGGAGGAGTTTTAACCATTAAGCTCCCCTTAGCCATATTAAAAGGCTTAAGTCACCGGTTCAGGGTTCTCTTTACTGGGTGAAGGAATAGTTTCTTATTCGGGTGACTCATCACTTTTCTTCTTCCAAATTTGATTCATTTCCTCTCTGGTGTCTTCAACATTAACTTTGTACTTTCCCTTCTGATCTTTATAAGAGTTTAACGGTTTGTTGTTTCTGGATCTACAAAATTTTGCTAAGTGCTCCGGTTTTTTACAGTGATAGTATGACATATCAGATGATCTCCAAGGTCCTGCATTTCCTCTCCCTGTTTTTCTTATGCAATTCATAGCCACATGACCAAAGTTATTACAGATGGTGCAAATAACATTTGTTACCTTTTCCATCTCAAATGGACTAAACTGGTTGTCGTAGGGTTTTTGCCAGTTCACGTTTACCCAGTTGTTAAAGTTCCTCATCCAGTCACCATTTGGTCTTGGATGCATGTGTCGTACAAGATTGTTTGCTCCATATCTGCACTCAATAGATCTATGTCCATACATTCCACATGTGAAGCAATGACCTTCAAATTTCTTGGACACATACCTAGAATTAGTATTGTAACTTGCATTTCTGTTAGGTTTGTCTCTACAAACATTTGCAGTGTGACCAACTTTATGGCAAACAAAACAAACAGGTTTAAAGACCTTCTTACTGGTAGGCTTGTTGATCTTAGGAGCAGATTTGTTCTTAATATTGTTGCTCTTTGTACGGAGCATTTACTTTTTTCAGTTGTATGAAAATCAAGTCCAAAGACATCACCCTTCATTCTTTGTGATTGAATTTGTTCTTTCAGCATGGTAGAACTCTTGATGAACTTCTCCAATTTCTCATTGGCTTCAGTAAGCTTTTTTGTGAGATCTTCATTATGTTTAGACATGTTCTCTTTTAGAGATGATGCAAGTTCAAGATCTAGCTGCAGGTTCTCCTTTTCTTCTCTTTCAGTAATCAAATTCTCATGCATAGTGGCATTTTCCTACTTGAACTTGACAATCTCTTGATCTCTTTCTTTGATAAGATCTCCAGCAACTCTTCTAGCTTCTAGTTCCTGACTCATGTGGATAGTAAGACCTTCTAGCTCTCTCCTTTGATTCAGTTTCTCACTGTTTAACTTTTCAACTTCCTTTGCTAAAGCATCAATATTGGCTTCATCTGAAGAACTACTATCAGATTTCTCTAATAGTTATTTAGTTAGCTCTCTCCTTTTGACCCTTAGGTTTTCAAGCTTATTTCTGTTGGCTTCTAGTTCTCTAGCCATCTCAAAGTAGCTCATGTCCCCCATGGTGGTTTCAAGGCTCCCTTCTAAGCGATTAGGCTTCAAAGACGTTAGGCTCTGATACCAATTGATGGACTTGAAAAGCACTGAGAGGGGGGGTGAATCAGTGACACCAAAATGCAAACTACTTTTAACACTAACCGGTAGATGAACTCAACAAACATTTTAAACATAATGCATGTAATCCAAAATGATATAACAACATCCACAAAAGTAAAGCATCCACCATAACACAAGTGTTTGTACGTGGAAAACCCAAATAGGTAAAAACTACGGTGAGATGGAACTCACAAGTTAACTATCTGCAGTAATAGATAATTAACTGGTTAAGGTCTACAAAGTGCTCTGCTAGGAGCGAATCTTGTTAGAGATCCCAAAGCTTGATTAGAAGCTTATACCCTGTTAGGAGTAGTACCCTATTAGGAGCAACCTCGGTAGAGGATTTCAGAATCCAAACTAATGGATCACCTTGTCACAGGATTTATACATTGAATCTTGTTAGAGATTACCCAGTTAGGGGATTTTGATTCTATTGTAATGGTTAGAAAACAACAAGAATGGTTGATCTGTTCTGAGTAGCACAATACTTGCTTGATCAAATCCTTCTAAGCATATTCAACATTGTTCTTCTGCATATTCTACAACTTAACTTCTCACAACATAACACTTTTGCTTATCATATATCACACATAACATAATTCATTGTGATGTTCGTATATAGGCCTTATGATTTCATGTCGGCCTTAAGAAATCATAACACAATTTCCTAGGTGCAGTGTATCTGGACAAGTAACTATAACTCATCATAAAAATTTCCGCCAAGTGGTCAGTGTTGGTAACTCATCACAAAAATCAACAAATACCAGTTTGAATAAAACATATGAATCGTTGTCCTTGAATCTCCGCTTAATCTCCATCTTGATCTTCATCATGATGTTGACTTAGTATAACCATAGGTTGTCTTTTATGCACATACCGGTTAACATAGAGTATCGGTTAGAGATTAACCACTAAGTATACCAGTTGACAGTGTGAACGATTGAAGTTACATCGGTAGTCAAATATAATCATGTGTGTGTGTGAGTGTTTCATCAATGACAACAAATGATCCATCATCATCAAGCCAACAATATCTCCTCTCCTCCAAGAATTCTTTAGAAGCCATCTACTCATCATTGCACGATATAACATTCGCATACAAATGATCTACATACATATCCTTCGCATCATATGGTTCTACTGCCTTGTCATATACACTCTCCTTTTCCATATATCACAATGACCTAATAAACTAATATGTACCCTTTACAAAGAATATGCCTTATGTTGGCTTACAATATATTCAAAAGATATACAATGTCAGCTCAATATAATAATTATAAAATGATTCCTTTAGATCCTAGACTGATGTCGACTTCACTAAAGTGTTGGATGCTGGTTCCGGTGTCGGTTGTAACCCTGAATACTCCAATATCGGTATCTACTAGTGTATGCCTCCTAATGCCGGTGAATGCCTTTTAATGAATCTTGTTTCCATTAATGATAACAAATGAATCCAATGAGTGTCGATTGCCAACAACATTTACTACCAAAAACCTTAAAGTAACTGACATTAGGTGATCTACCATACAATTATTCATAAGGAGTTTTATCCTTACCTCTTTTAACCAGTATTTGGCTCATTGTGTAGATAGCTATGCTGACAGGTTCTCTCCAAAAATTCTTAGCAACGCCTCCTTCTATTAGCATAGTTCTAGCAGCTTCAACAACTGACTGGTTGTTCCTCTCTGCAGTACCATTATGTTGTGGTATCCTAGGTGCAGAAAGTTGCCTCTTAATTCCATTGTCTTCATAGTATTTAGTAAATTCCTCAGAAGTAAATTCACTACCTTGATCAGTTCTAAGACACTTTATCTTCTTTCCACTTTCCTTTTTAACTAATGCTCTTAATGCCTTGAACTTGCTAAAGGATTTTGTCTTGTCCTTCAAGAATTTGACCCACATCATTCTTGAGCAATCATTAGTGAAGATCATAATATACTGATCACCTTGAATGGTTCTAGTCCTTATTGGTCCACAAAAGTCTATATGAACCAAATATAGCAAATGTTCTACTGAAAGAGATTTACTCTTAAAAGTTGAGGATGTCATCTTCCCTAACTAACATTCTTTACACAGAGAATTCACCGGTTTGTCCAATGGAGGCAAACCTCTTACCATTTTGGACTTACTGACTTTGACAATGTTATCAAAGTTTACATGACAAAATCTTCGATGCCAAAGCCAACTATCTTCTACCTTAGTAGTTAAACAATTTTTGACTTTAGAATTTAGATGAAACAGGTTACCTTTTGTTTTCTTACCGGTTGCAATCAGTTCACCTTTGCTTCCATAGATTTTGCACATTCCATTCTTGAATTCCAGTGGATAACCTCTATCATTGAGTTGAGCAACACTCAAAAGATTGTTTTTCAATCCTTCAACCTAGTAGACATCATTTGCACTGCTCTTTCCATTAAGAGAAATGGTTTCTTTTCCTTTTACCATGTAGGGTAAGTCATTTCCAAATCTCACTACACCTCCATCAAATTCCTTCATATAAGAATTTTACTCCAGTCACCAGTCATGTGGTGTGAACAACCACTGTCAATAATCCAATCATCAGAACTATCCATGCAAGAGACTAATGCCTTCTGATCAGTTTCTCCTCTTTAATGGCAACAAAGACAATATCCTCATTTGCATCATTTGTAATACCTCCATCAACAACAATGAGGCAATCTCTTTTGCCTTTGCTTTTGTACTTCTTATACTTCTCACATTTATGCTCATTGTCTCCATTTGGATAGTTAGCTACAATGTGTCCAATTCGGCTAAATGCAAAACACTTCAAAGGTAATTTACCTATATACTTACGAGTACCTCTGGGTAGCCACTTGGCCAACAGTGCTTCAAGATCAACCAAACTGTCAACTTCTCTACTGGATCTAGACTCATGATTGTGACTGGCTTCTTTGATTTTCCTTACCGGTGGATTAGAAACTGAAGCTCTAAATGCATAATCTAATTTCTGAATACTTCTATCATAAACATTTAGATCAAAAGCAATCAGTTTGCCAATGATGGAGTCAAGAGTTACCTTTGTTTTATCAATAGACTTTAGCTCCTGAATGGCTTTAACTCAGATAACGTGGACCAATAGAAGGGTTATCAACACCATGCTAACCACTATGGTATCCTCCACTTTACCACCAATACTTTTAATCTCACCGACTATCTCTTTGATCCTCTGACCATACTATTGAATATTCTCACCTTCAGCCATCCACATGTTGTCAAATTTACCTCTCAAACTCTCTTCTTTGGCAATCTTTACATGCTCATCATCATTATAGATCTCTTCAAGTTTCTTCCACACATCATAAGAAGTCTCCAAACTATGGACATCAACATACTCTGCATCGGACAGGGAACTAACAATGGCCTCCAATGCTTGATTATTCTCTTCTAGTTCCTTCTTTTGATCATCAGACAGAATCCCACTAGGTAAGGTATAATTGGTAACCACATGTTCCCAATATTGGCTTCCTAGACTCTTAATATAGATTTTCATCCTATCACTCTAGATTCTATAGTTTTCCCTATTGAACTTTGGAACTTCTTTCTTCATCATGTTCTCCTAGATCCTTACCTCAAGCTGTTAGGCTTAGACACTAGAGGACCTGAAATGCTCTGATACCAATTGATGATATGATGAATCAATAAGGATCCAGACAACTAATGAGGGGGGGGGGGTGAATCAGTAGATAGAAAAAAAAACTAAACTTTCACCAAACTGAAAAATGAACTCATAAATCAATCACTAAACTAACTGGTTCAAACACTGAACTATAAACTGAAACTGCTCAGACAGTTTACTAGTCGACTAGCATAATAGAATAATAGTATAATAGATCTAAAACTCTCAAACCATAACCAAAATATTAAATCATTTTACTAATATTAGTAAAATCACATTTCAGATTACTATCGATCATCTTAACACATCTAAGTGGATTTACTAGTTAAACAACTTAACCATATCAAAATGTAACCACAAAAACCATTCACCACTTGAAACGATGATTTTTTACGTGGAAACCCAAATGGGAAAAACCACGATGGGGATGAATACCCACAAGTATTCTAAAATCTTCTAAAGTTTGCCTTGTTAGGAGCCAAGCCTATAAAAGCTTTGCAAAATGTCTCATTAGAAACAAATTCGGTTAAGGACCACCCGGTTAAGGGATTGACTACAATACCCTATTAAAGGCAATACCCTATTAGGAGTAACCTTGATAGAGGATTTGGAATCCAAGCTAATGGATCACCTAGTTACAGGGTTAGAAAACACCAAGTCTATTAAAGCTTACCCAGTTAAGGGATTTAACTATTGTAATTGTTAGAGAACAACATAGTTTTTGCTGATCTGGTAATAGCACTATTCTGCTTGATCAAATCCTTTTCATGCTCCTATCTACCTTCAAATATTATGCATATACTCCTTCCGTTTCAACAATTAATCACACTAACACTTAACTAAAATTGCCAACACTATTACAAAAAAACTCATCGACCTTATAAGAAAAACAATAGGTCAGTAACACATCACAAACGTAAGATCTCATAGAGATTACAAACAAATCAGTTCAAACATGACCATTGGATTACATAGAAATCATTTGCACATTGTACAAGACAACCTCAACTGCTCCTTGATCACCACTCATCAAATTTTGTAACACATCATGTGGTTTCCACTTCATACAATGCACTCGCTCATTCCCAAGATAAAACAGATATCTCTCTACACCAAAAACCACTTTGAAACTCATCACATGCAACATGCATACGTGGCATAATCATCTTTGATCACCATTTGATTATAGATCAACACAAATCAATACATTCGATTCACCAAGCTCTATCAGTTAGGGTTACCAGTTGATCTCACTGCTACAATAGTAATACTAGTTTCCTTCACTGCTCAACTAGCAGTTGCATTACTACATCACTACCGGTTGCAATACGACTCCATTATTGGTTAAAATTGACATCAATGACAACACTTAATTTTCTTTAATGCAATCTTCATGAAATGCCAACAGAGATGCCTCAATTCCCAACATTCTCCCACTTATTGAATACCTTGCAAGAGCCAAGGGAATCACACCATCATGTAATCAATGAATAACAAGAAACAAGGCCTATGACCTTTTTGAACCAAGTAATGTTTTTTGTCTTACAGGTTTGGTGAGATAATCTATAATGTTCACCAGAGTGTCAATTTTCTTCAACTCAATTTGTCCATTTGCAATCAAATCACAAACAAAATGGTATTGTACATCCACATGCTTAATTTGGGCATGATACATATGATTCTTAGCTAAACTAACTTCACTATAGCTATCACAACCAATATGAACTATCCTACAATCAAAACCAATTCTTCTAGAACCATACTGCCTCCTTAGAAACATGTGTAGTGACCATGTACTCTACGTTAGAAGTGGATAAATCAACTGGAGGTTGTCTTACTCATGCAATTAAAAATTCTCCAAATAAAGAAAGAAAATACCTACATCTGGACCTTTGACATGGTGGAATCATTTGTCAATGTTAGCAGTAGCCAAGGAAGACTGAGAGGGGGGGTGAATAAGTCTTCATTGAAACATAAAACTTAATCATAAAACACAGATCTGATAAATTGCAGTAATAAGATAGATAAGAAAATTGACAACACAACACACAACACCAAGATTTTGACATGGAAAACCTGGTTAAGGGAAAAACCACGGTGGGAACCTACCCATAGTAAGATGATACTTTGTAGTAATATGTGAAAATATTATAATGGGGAATGCACATGCATTCAAGAACACTTCCTAGAGCTCAATGCTCAAAAGATAATGGCCTGAAAGGCTACAACCCTTGAGGAAGTCTCACTAACTTACAATAGGATTTAGACTACAATCTGGAAGAAATGAATAAAAAGAATAACATCTTTAAATGCCTGATTAGAGTTTTGGTTAAGCACAGATATTTGCCCTGCAACACCAATCTCACCTCAATCTCAACACCAAAGGATAAATCACTTGTTTTCACATAAACCCCTCTCTGATAATACAAACCCAACCTCAACACCTAAATTACATGACAATATCACCTATATATACAATTAATCAACCATGATAACAATGTCGGCTAAACCCTCAACCCTCAACCCTCAATTACAAAATTACATCACATGATACAAAGATCGACCACCAAAAAAATATAATGATTTACATATAATAATATGGACTTAAAATAAATTCCCAAATGCTCAACTCCACCAAAAATCACGCCAAGATCAACAGCAACACGCTACATCACCAGGAAAACCACATAACATAAAAATCACCACTGATTGATGCAAACCACCAAAAAATTACACAATGATCAGTGCAGATCACCAAAACAAATAGGACATGACTAGGAAACACCACCAAGCACATTAGAATCATCATGAATAGTTGCACCAACACCACTTATCAAATCTTCATTGGTCAATGTCTGAAACCTAAAGAACACAACCAATCAACAACTATCATGAAGAAAGATAACTTGCAGAGAACCAAATCATGATCTATATGAAATGAAGATACCCAAGACCATCCCAAGCAATATCCCAAAATATTAGCAGAAGATCTAATCACACCGTAATATACTAGAGGATATACCAAATTTTGCAAAACTGTGATCAACAAAACCAAACTACAAATGGTATCATAAGATCTTCCCAATCTACAATCACCAGAGAAAGACACGGGAATATGTTGACATTAATGACAACAACATATCCTAGTAGAAATAATGACTAACAATATAAAATAGTCATTGCGCCAAAAGCTTAAACTATCAATGCCTAATACAAACACTAGATTTAACCTAACTCACGACAGTCAATTAAGTTATGTCACGAGTCTCCAAGGAAGTGTTGACCACTAAATCAAAAATTTCCCCCTCAACACTAACTAATCCTTCAACACACACTAAAGGGAAACTCAAACCCATGACTCGAGGTTTTGATACCAATTGTTGGAATTGTTTTTTGTTGCATCAAAATCTCAAACTATCAATGCTCTATACAAACACCAAATTTAAGTCAACCCACGGGAGGCAGTTAAGCCATGTCATGAGTCTCAAATGAGGTGTTGACCACCAATTAAACATGACTATCCAAGTCATCCAACCAATCTATATCAACAAACCCAATATGGGTGTATGTAAGTGTTATTGTGAGGATCTGGTTACTACTAAGAGGGGGGGTGAATTAGTAGTAAAACAATTCTGCAATACTTCAAAAAAATGTACACGTAACTACTCAAAAAATCTCCATAAGAAGATTTACTAGACCATTAACTCAAGTGTTCATCGTTATGAAAACAACGTAAAGTTATCAAATGCACAATGCAACCACCATATGAACACATAGATTTTTCACATGGAAACCCATCTGGGAAAAACCATAGTAGGAATTAGCATCCACAAAATATTTGCACTCTTTTGGAATGCACCCAGTTAAAGGCCTAGCCCGGTTAAGAGCTTACAATATGCCCAGTTAAGAGAAGACCATGTTTTTTATTAAGGAAAAACATGTTTTAAGGGACCCGAAACCCGCTTACATAATGAGAAGATAAGCATAAAAGAAACTAGAAAGAACATGACATAGAAAGAAAAGCTGCAAAATAACAACAGAGAAAAAAAAAACTAAGGAAAAGAACAACAAAAAGCCAGAGAGAGACTAGAAACCCAAAATTTAGGAGAAGACCATGTTAGGAGTCACCCGGCTAAGGGATTTTACCTTAGCCCTGTTAGGAGTAACCTTGTTAAAGGATTTCAAACTCAAGTTAATGAGCCACCCAGTCAAGGGATTTACAATATAAGACCCGTTAGGATCTACCTGATTAAGGAATTTCAAATTGTTGTAACTGTTAGGGAACAACACGACAAATGATCTAATAACAACACCTCCTTGCTTGCTAGTACAGATCCTTTTTAGCACAACTCTGCTACACACATGTAGACACTTCAATCTGGTTCGACAATACCCTCTCCTCAAATCACCAACACAAAATCTCTTCTCCAACTAGCCCCAAATACACTTTTCAGTTAGGCTAGCTACATAACCCTAACTACATTCAAAGTATAAAGAATTTATATTTAGTGCAGTAAAACAATCCACCAAAATACATTATAAATAATTACAACAAATTTCTAGATAATTTCCACCGTTGAATGATGACCGTACATCACCACACATCAATTTGATAAGAAATCAAACCCTTGTCGCATTCTACTAAGAACTTTGCTATTTCCCAAGAAATGTGATCCTTGTACATTCTCAAACACCATCTTATCATTACACATGGATTCTGACATGCCATCACTAAGTGATGAACATGATAAGATCCATCGCTAAACCTTAAATCATTACCAGTTAAAGATTCATTATCGCTATTCATTCTTCTTCACAGAGTTCACAACAGTCAATCATAACTCATTTAGTACACCGAATCTGCTGACGTAGTTTGGAACATAGGTGCATTTTCCTGTCTTCAATACTCCTATAAAACCACAAGGTCTAACTCTTCTCCAATCATCCATACCGGTTACTTGATCATCACTCTATTTATGTTTACCTTCTTCTCAACTGGTTCCACTACTGGTTAGGCTATACTGGTATGTCTAGATGACTTAGATGACTAACAAAACATGGTTGCCATCAATGACAACACAAATAAAGTCATCAAACAACTTACAACTATATCATCATCATCTAGCCAACAATCTCCATCAACTTTACTGGTCATCTTCATCTCATCATCATCTCAATATGCCAACAATCTCCCTATCATTATCTTCACCAGTTATGCCAATAATATCCTCCTTTGGCATTGACGGCAACACCAAAATATTAATACCAAAAGTTTACCAAAAGCTCATCATGCAAAAATGGAACACTAATTGTTGTACTGTTCTTTTCTCCATTCATCAGTTCTTCTCTTTTTACTCTTCATTGTTCTTCTCCTCATTTACTTTTCTATCACTTTTCTCAACCTTTACTTCTCCCCCTTTGACAACAATGCCAAAGGTGCAAAGTGTCAAATTCATCTCCTGTTGCTCCCCCTGAGGAGTAGCCCTTTTCTCATCAATCCACAGTGAAAGATCTTCAATTAGTCCACTGGATTGATGCTACAACAACATCATAGTTGAATTTATATAGGGGTATAACCCCTAAATTTCTTCTAAGATACTCAAAGGTTGCTTTAGGAAATGGCCCAGTGAAGATGTCAGCCAACTGCTCCTTGCTTGACACAAGATCCATCCTAACTTTCTTTTCCTGCACTCTCTCTCTTAGAAAATGATACTTCAGTTCAATATGCTTCATTCTAGAATTCAATACAAGATTCTTTGAAATACTTATTGCACTTGTATTATCAGAATATATGACCACCGGTTCTATCATAGTCTCCTTGAATCCTTCCAAGACATGTCTCATCCATATTGCTTGAGTACAATTCATAGATGCAACCACATACTCTGCTTTTGTTGTAGACTAAGAAATGCAACTTTGTTTCTTACTAGTCCAGTATACCAGTCTTCCTCCTAGAAATAATGCTCCACTGGTTGTGCCCTTTTGGTCATCTATATTACCCACCCAATCAGCATCTATGAACACCTTCAAAGAGAAGTTTCCTTTGTATGGATACCATAATCTATAATCAATAGTTCCTCTAAGATACCTATAAATTTTCTTCACTACCACCATATGAGTCTCTTTAGGATTTTTCTAAAATCTAACCACTATACTAACTACATGAGCAATGCCTGGTCTACTATGAACAACATAGTGTAGATTACCCATCATTGATCTATACTCAGTTTCATCCACTGGATCTGAATCATCTTCCTTGGATAATCTGCATCTAGTAACCATAGGGGTTCCAACTGGTTTAGAGTCTTCCATTCCAAAGGTTTTCAATACCTCCTTCACATATTTGGACTAGTTGATAAAAATTCCTCCTCTCATCTGTTGGACCTGCAAACCAATGGAAATTTTGATTTCTCTTATCAAAGACATTTCAAACTCTTTTTTCATTTCTTCTACAAAATTTAAACTCATGTCATCATCTCCTTCAAATATGATATCATTTACAAACACTTCTGTAATCAATAACTTGTCTCCTTTTGTCTTCAAGTAAATGTTGTTGTCCTCACTATTTCTTTGAAATCCAATCTTTATCAGTTATGAATGAAGTCTCTCATACCATGCTCTTGAAGCTTTCTTTAACCCATACAAAGCTTTATTAAGTTTGCACACCATGTCCTTGTCTTCGGTTAATGCGAACCGATCTTGTTGTTCAATGTAAACCTCTTCTTGTAGAATTCCATTAAAAAATGCAGACTTTACATCCATTTGGTATACCTTGAATCCTTTGAATGCTGCAAATGCAAGTAGCATTATTACTCCTTAAAGTCTAGCAACTGGTGCAAAGGTTTCTCCATAATCCTCACCTTCTTCTTGTGCATATCATTTGCAAATTAGTCTAGCCTTGTTCCTAATCACTTCACCATCTCTTTCAATTTGTTCCTATACACCCACTTAGTACCAGTCACATTTTTTATCAACTGGTCTAGGGAAAAGTGACCAAGTGTTGTTCTTCTCTATTTGATCAATCTCCTCATTTATAGCCTTTATCCAATCATCATCCTTGAGAGATTACCTCATTGCATTAGGTTCAATTGAGGAAATCAGACAAGCACTTTCTCTGATCTTTCTTCTTGTTTGTACTCCATCATTCATGTCTCCAATTATCCGATCTACTGAGTGATTCAACTTTACATATCTAGGCATAACCACTTCTGGTATAGAAGTCTCTTCTTGTTCATCTTCATCTTCTTCATCCACCGGTTGAGCAGTATCCTCCACACTTTCTTGCTCAACATCATTTTGAACTTCTGGTTCAATAATCACTAGCTTCTATTTATCTACTGCATCTGACTTTCCGGTATCATCAAATTTGTTAGAATAATCATCAACTTTCACATTAATACTTTCCACCATCTTCTTGGTTATTCTTTTAAAGCACTTGAATTCTTTGCTCTTAGTTGAGTAGCCAAGGAAAGTTCCTTCATTACTTTTAGGTTCAATTTTTTTGATATACTTGTCTCTCTTTATATAACACCTATTGCCAAAGACTTTGAAATAACTAACATTAGGAGTATGACCATACCATAATTCAGAGGGGGTTTTGTCAGTTCCTTTCTTGACCAATACCTGGTTCATTGTGTATACTGCAAAGCTGACTGCTTCTCTCCAAAACATTTTAGGTACATCTCCTTGTTCAAAGGTTGTGTATATCAAGCCACATGTATCTTTGTTCTACCTGTGTTTCTAAGTCTTCTCATCAAGCATAGTATCTCCAACCTGTCTTTGTTACCTATTTTTTCCTTAGGCTAAAAAATAGCTTTCCATAGTGTGCTAGGTCTTTGTGGTTAATTTTTGAATACCTTCAAATATGGGATAGGGAAAAATATTAAATCAATGGTCTTTGATTTAATAAACATAAAGAATAATATCATAAATGTCAAAAGCCCTTAAGAGTTTATTCTTTGCAGAAATCCTTTTCCAAAAACTAAGTAGGGAAAATCTAATAAATTGAAAACCATGTGGTCTTCTTATAATGAGAGGGAAAAAAAAAGGTCCTCCCACATGGCATAGGAACATGGAAAACTTTAGGTCTAATCTTTGAGAGATGAGCTTTTCAAAACGTAAAATCTCTCCTTGACTGCATCTCTTATTTGAGTTAGGCCTTGGCATGGTTTTTTGAGCCAAATTATGAAGTCTCCATGAGAAGAAAAACCCTAGTTTGAGGAGTTTTAGTAGTGTATTGAAGGTGAACAAAACTTAACTGCAATTCTCAAGCGATTCCTACTTCTTATCTTCAAATTAATCAAGGATGCACATTTTCATTGCCACCAAGGCTATGTCAAGCCTCTAGTAAGGATTTTGACAGGTGGATCAATTAGTTTTTATCACTTTCACCTACAGTTTTCTAAAAAAGAAGGATAAATCTTTCATATATTCTTTGGTTCTCAAGAATGGGAGGCACATGGAAAGGCTTGCATTTGATCACAAATAGCCCATGCACGTCATATTACAAAAGATAAGTCTTCTCTTTCATCTAATTATTTTCTATGCATGTAAATGCGATTGTTATTCTAGGTTATAAAGAGAGTGGTCTAAGTCTGCAATGAGAAATAAAGTCATGAATAGGTTTCTCAGAAGCTATATGAGTAGTCAATAGCAATACATTGTCAAAGGGCAAGTATCAATGCAAACCTGTGATAGAGGTATAGAGGAATGGCATAAAGAAGAAGCAAATAAATCTCATCCAAATACCAAAAAGATAGCCTTACACCACACCTCAAATCAAAGCCATTTTTCTTATAGTCTATAAGGATTTTAGAGCAATAAATAGTTTCAAGTAAGTGATCACGTTCATAGTGATAAGATCAAGTCTTCAAGGCCAAGGACGTTGAGAATTTATGAGCATTATGACAATAATAAGAAGGAAGGTCACTACCAATAGATGACTTAGAAGTATAGTGACTATTTAAAAATATTGAATTAAGGAAGGAGCCAAAGTACAATGAATATGCCAAAAAAGAAAATACACTAGTCTTCTTCAATACATGGAGCAGTGAAACTTTATTACAACAATTATTTATCTGTTATAATCATGGCAACTATCAAGATGCATTCCACAATGAAAGACAACCTGAAGTGATGATATAGGTCAGTAATGATAATGAAAATGAGCTAATACAAAGAGGTTGGCAATAGTTACAAATAGAGACATGGTTATCTAGCAGATCAATGACAAGCTACGGTAAGACAATGATAGACATTTATAAGGAGTTGATTCAAAAACATATGATTATAGCCTTGTATCTATTGGCCATTTGGAGAAATTGACTATGTGTTGCATTCATGGTTTTTCATTGATGCCAACAATATCTATTTGGATGCTTTACCAACACCCTTCTGGTCCCAATAGGTTGAATAGCTTCTGGTTGTTTTAGATCCGATAGGCTCTGGTATGATTTGGTTATGGAATTAGCTTGTGAAAAATATATGGGAGCAAAGGTGAAGTGATTTCAACTGGAAAACAAACTAAAGGTAACCTATTTCACCTGAATCCTAAAGTCAGCAACTATTTAATTTCTAAAATAGATGATAGTTGGCTTTGGCATAGGAGATTTTGTCATATAAATTTTAATAACATTATTAAAGTGAGTAAGTCCAAGTCAATGAGAGGTTTACCACAATTGGACAAACCGGTTAATGCTCTATGGAAGGAATGTCAATAGGGAAAGATGACATCCTCAACTTTCAAGAGGAAATCTTTTTCAGCAAAGCATCTGTTAGATTTGGTTCATATTGACCTATGGGGACCAATAAGGACTAAAAGTATTCATGGTGATAGATATTTCGTGATCCTCACTGATGATTGCTCAAGGATGATGTGGGTCACATTCTTGAAAGATAAAACAGATGCATTTAGTAAGTTCAAGCCATTCAGGGCCTTAGCTGAAAAGGAGAGTGGAAAGAAGATCAAGTGTCTAAGGACTAATCAAGGCGAAGAATTCACATCTAAATAATTCACTAGATATTGTGAAGAGAATGGTATCAAATGACAACTTTCTGCACTAAGGACACCATAACAAAATGGTATTGTAGAGAGAAACAACCGGTCAGTTATTGAAGCTGCTAGGATGATGTTGATACAAGGAGGTATAGAAAAGAATTTTTGGAGAGAAGTTGTCAGCATAATTGTCTACACAATGAACAAGATTTTGGTAAAAAAAGGTAAGGACACGACCCCTTATGAATACTGGTATGGTATATCACCTAATGTTAGTTATTTCAAGATATTTGGCAGAAAATGTTTTATTAAGAGAGGTGACTATATTAGCAAGTTTGAAGCTAAAAGTGATGAAGGTATATTTCTTGGTTACTCCACCAAGAGTAAGGCCTACAAATGTTTTAACAACCGAACACATAAAATCATTGAGAGTGCTAATGTTTGAGTGGATGGGTATCCTAAAGTCTCAGGAGAAACTAGTGTGGAGAAAAAGGATGAAGATCCTTGCATTTTGTTTTTGGAACCAGAACCAGTGAAACCTGAAATCGGTAAAGCAAATACCGATGTACCAATTCAACCAAAATAGGTAGACACAAAAGAAGAGGATGATAATGAAGAAAATGAACCTAAATATAATGATCATGTTATTCTAAGGTGTCCGAGACTCAATCACAATCCTGAATAGATTATTGGAGATAAGGATGCTGGAGTGCTAACCAGAAGAAGAATTAGAGAGAATTCTTTGATGATCTCCACTATTGAGCCTATAGATGCTAACAAAGAATTTGGTGATGATCATTGGGTTAAATCTATGGAGGAGGAGCTTGAACAAATTGAGAAGGACAACACATGGGACCTAGTACCCCAGCCAATAAATAAAAATGTTATAGGTACTAAGTGGGTTTTTTAGGAGCAAGTTGAATGAAGATGGTGTTGTAGTTCACAACAAAGTTAGATTGGTTTAAAAAGGTTATTCACAAGAAGAAGGAGAAGATTATGGAGAGACTTTTGCACCAATGGCCAGACTAGAAGGTGTTAGAACCTTATTGGTTTTTGCAGCTCATAAAGGATTCAAAGTATACCAGATGGATGTGAAATCTGCATTTTTTAATGGAATACTAGAAGGAATATTGGAAGAAGAAGTATACATTGAGTAGCCAGATGGTTATGCTTTGACTGATAAGAAGGATATGGTATGTAAGTTGCATAAAACACTATATGGATTAAAGTAGGCACCGAGAGTATGGTATGAAAGACTTCACTCACACCTTATGAAGATAAGTTTTCAGAGAACCGGTGAGGATAGTAATATATATCTCAAATCTGAAGGAGATAAGATACTGGTTAGTGAAGTGTTTGTAGATGATATCATATTTGTGATGGTATGATGAAAGAATAAGTATCTGGTAGATTAATGAGAGAGGGGTGAATCAGTAAACTAAAAAATTGATACAAACTTCCCAAACTCAAACTTAGACACATAAAGTAAACTTATCAGTAAAATAACTCTGTTATAGCAACTTAATAGTAAACAACTTCAATCTTGTAAACATCCAAATGCTTAATCATATCTTAACATATTCCATCTCTCAATGCTTCCAGTTATCATGACTTATCAGAATAGTTAAGTAGTTAATCAAATCAATAAATAAGATCATAACCACAAAAGCATTCACCATATGACACAAAAAATTTTATGTGGAAAACCCAAATAGGTAAAAACCACGGTGAGATGAGACTCACAAGATAGCTATCTGAACTCTTTTGAAGTTAGCCCTGTTAGGAGCCAAGCCTGTTAAAGCTTTTACAATAAGTCTTGTTAAGAACTGATCCTATTAGGAATCACCCGGTTAAGGGATTTACAAAATGCCTTGATAAAAAGAAAATACCCTGTTAGGAGTAACCTCAGTAGAGGGTTTGAGAATCCAAGCTAATGGACCACTTTGTTAGAGGATTTATGAAGTAACCAAGCTTGTTAGAGCTTACCCAGTTAGTGGATTTGAATTCTATTGTAATTGTTAGAAGACAACAGGTTTTTCTTGATCTATCTAAATAGCACTACATTTGCTTGATCAGATCCTTTTAAGCTTCAATTTGCTTTTACTAAAACTATAGATTCATTCTCTAGTTAGGCAACCACACACTCAATTGATTTTTGCCAACACCTTTTACAAAACAACTTCATCGACCTTAAATACAAATCAATTAGGTCGGTAACACAACAAAACCTAATTCTCTCATAGAGATTACAAACAGATCGGTTCAAGTATGACCATTGGATTTACATAGCAATCTGTACACATTATTTAAGAAAATTGCAACCGCTCCATGATCGCCACTTCATCAGACTTTGTAACTCATCACGTGCTTTGCATTAGATGCAATCCACTTTTCTCATTCCCTAGACAATCAAACAAACGTGCCAAAATAATTTGAACTTATCTTCATACAATGACCACACATGTCACCATCATTAACGCTCAACATCAGATCATAAACCAACATAACCATTTCAACAAACTTCAATCAGTTAGGTTTTACCAGTTGGATAGGGTTTATCTCATACACCAGTTACCGGTTCTACTCATAAATTTACATACTAGTTTACAACATCTTCCACAAAGCTCTTCTTACCAGTTACAAGACAATAGCAATAATAACAACAATATCAACAATATCATAGATACAATTGCCAGTTCAATTGACATCAATGACAACATATCATTAATGCAATCTTCATGCAAATGCCAACAATATCCCCCTTTGGCATTGATGGCAATACAAATATCATCGCCTCTGATTACTGGTGTGATTAGTGAATAGAAATTATAGTTTACATACCAAGTATTCACTATGCTTTATCTATCATCATCTTGTCATTGGTTCACCTTATCAATCACATAATTCTTCTCCTAATTATATAATTCTTCTCCCCCTTTGACAACAATGCCAAATTGAAAGTAAAACATGTAAATGCAAATTCTCACTATGCATCAACATCATACTACAACTTGATGCTCCCCCTGTGGAATACGTCCACTTCTACATCAATCCATATAAAATTCTACAAGTGATTCAGGGACTGATGCAATCAACATCATGCTCAACTGACCTCATGAAGGGGTACAACCCCTAGTTGTCTTTTAAGACATTCAAATGTAGTCTTAGGCAGAGGTTTGGTAAAAATATCTACAAGCTACTCCTTGGTAGAAACATGCTCTAAGATAAAATCTTTTCTTTGAACTTTTTCCCTCAATAAATGATACTTCAATTCAATATGCTTGCCTCTTGCATGCAAAATTGGATTCTTAGAAATATTTATGGCACTTGTATTATCACATAAAATATTTATAGGTTCTGAGATCTTCATCTTAAAAGCTTCCAAAATGTGTCTCATCCAAATAGCCTGTGTGCAATTCATATAAGCTGCAACATACTTAGTGTGTAGGGGAAAAAGCGAGACTAGGTTATCATGCCCTAATCCTACCTCTTGTCACACATTACGGAATACGAAAGAGCCTAGAGGTATCACACAATTGGCTACTTCTTTTTGTGAAAGAGAGAGCCACGGGCTACCTATTAGGATTTCTATTCCTTTGTTGTATTTGAAAGGTAAGATTATGCAAGTTCAATTCTTAACCCTAAAATGCAAGTATGAGCTAACAACAAGATTGCAGAATTGAACTTAAACAATGGAAAGTTCTAAACACAAGGATAAAACAAGAATGCAAATGCATACCTAGAGTCAAAATCTGAGTGGAAATGTTCGGGACGGGGGCGCGGGTGCCACTGTCCTGATTCTGCACCTGAAACTGCACCGGAAACTGTTGTTTTGCACTCTGGAAACTATCAAAAATGCTGTCTGTCAGGAGGACCAGGGCGCCCAGTGCCTCTGTCCCAGGGACCAGGGCACCCAGCGCCCCTGTCCTGGCAGGACCAGGGCGCCCCATGCCCCTGTCCTGGTATTCTGCTCTGCAATTTGGTGTGGGGTGCTGTCTCAACCTGCTTTTTCCGGATCTGCAACCTGCGGCGTCGTCCAAGTCTTGAAACCTGCACTTATATCTGAAAAAGGTGTTTGGGTGGCTATATAGGGTTTTGCCTTAGTCAAACCCCCGCTTCGGTGATTTCCACCTCCACGAATAGCCAAGTTGTATTGTAAAAGTAATGTGTGTGCAGACCTTGTGTGTGTGCAAGATCTAAAATGCAAGTAAGCAAACTAGAGCAACCTAGAAAGTAAACCCTAATTGCTTGTAAATGATAATGTAAATGCTCTAAATCAAGATGCAAAGTGATCTAAAGCATGGATAAATGATATATTGAAGCTTATGCAAAGACATGAAAACAACATGAAATCATACCCAACCCCCAAGGGAGGGGTACAAGCCAATCTTCAGTCGGTAATCTCCTATTGTTCTTCAATGTCTTCCAAGCCCTAAATGAATGAATGGATTTGATAAATGCTTGATAGAGGGATGTTGAAAGTTGTTGAAGTCTTCAAAGATCTGCTCTTTCGCTGCATATGAGGTTCCTGAAAACAAAATTCCCATCCCTTCAAATGAAGAAAGGGAGCTCTTACGTATGAAACCCTAGGTCGCAATTTCGTCTTTTGGCCGACCTAGAGATTGAATATCTCGCCAATTTCTTGGGGTTAAGCTTTATTTTATGATTGGATCATGCTCCTAAAATTTTGGGAAAAATGTCCGGGACCGTGTGCACTCCGAGCGCCATGGTCCCAGCAACTTTTCACCAAATTTTCAGGGCCGTCAGATATGATGATTTTAGAGAGAATCCCGAAGTTACAGGTGATTTCGAGATGTTTTGACCCCCGAAATCAAGCCCCCAAGTTCGAAATAGGACTTAATTAGGGTTTTTGATTAGATGATGTATTGGAGGAATAACATGAAAAGGGGCACACTTTAACGAAAGGGCCCGACTTTATGATGTGGAGGATGATGAAATAGGACCTTAGACCTAATTAATTTGATTAATTAAGTGCTAAAGGGGAACTGTAATGCAAAATGCAACTGCGCCAAGGCGGGTGCTAAACTAGGTGTTAAATTGTACTGCTTTAGCAAGTGCGTACAATTTATGACATTACATTTAGCCCCCACTTTAGTGGTCATATGAGTACTACGTGCATATGCAAGCTAAAGTACAGAAAGTAAACATCATTTGAAAAAGGATATATCCATAAGTTGTCGGACGAAGCCCCCAGCAGTATCTGCAGTACACAGTTAGGAACCGTACCCTACAAAACACACGTTAGATCACAAAAATCACCTAATGCTTACTAAGGAAATTGATGAAATTTGCGAGTAGCTATATGCCCCCCCCTATTTCAACTTGCTTATTAGGGAGGTGAAACAGGGTAGCATGTTTACTTGCGACAAATTGTGTAAGAAAGTATTGATGAGGGATGTTCACTGAAAAGGTTTCATCAGAGCACTTTTTGGAACATCTCGAGAGTAGGGGAGTGAAAATACGATTCCTACGCAACAAACAGTTCGAAAATCGCATCTCCCAAACTCAAGTTATGATGAAATGAGTGATAGAGGAAAATTAGGGTTTTGAAAGTAAATGTAAAAGAATGAAAGTATATACCTTTGAAAGTGACATTTGCATTTGTCACTTTGTTGATTCTGAGTACTGTTCATTGCAGCGGAGCCCACATAGCCATCATCATGCCTTCACGATGATCGGAGCGTCCCACGAGGATTGAGATCATGCAATAGGCCGTGATCGACGACGAGCCACTGGACGAGGTGAGTTGACTGAACTTTGACTTTTGATTTTCTGAATTTGACTTTTTGTGATCGTTTGCGGGCCTTGGAAGTCAATCGTGGGTCCCACATAGGGTGTCGTGGTCCCTGTGGGGCGCCATGGTCCCTTCAGGGCACCATGGTCCCTTCAGGGCGCCATGGTCCCTTCAGGGCGCCATGGTGCCTGACAGGACTTGGCGAGAGATACCAGGGTTAGCATATGATGTTCGATAGTTTGCATGAATGATTTTTGATGATTGAGTATTGATTACGGTTATGTTTTTGTGATGCAGGGTCTCCCGTACATGAGAGAGCACACGACAGGGCAGATTCTTCGTAGTTTGCGAGATTAGATTCCCCAACTTACTCAGGCAGAGAGAGACACATTGTCGATAGTAGGTTTGTGGTCTATGATTCTTATGCCGACCATCCGATTTCATCCCGCGATGCTGATGGCACTCATGGAGCGATGAGATCCTGACACATGCACATTCCAGCTTCCAGTAGGGGAGATGACGGTGACACTTGAGGATGTGTACCGCATTCTTCACCTACCGATCAGAGGAGCTACCGTGACATATGCGACCGATCGGTCAGTAGAGGATTATCAGAGGGAGCAGGTGTATTGCATAGGGAGAGTCATGCCGAGTGAGATGAGAGGTCGTATCATGGTCAGCTGGCTCTTACATCCTACAGGAGAGGTGCCCCTCATGAGACGTCTTATGATAGCCATCCTTGCACTAGCCGTCTACCCTAATGGGCGAGGCACGCACATGCATGGGGGTCTCACATGGTGCATCAAGGCTATGGAGAGACACAAGAGAGTATATGCCTGGGGTCAGAGTATGCTTGCACATCTCTATCACAACCTCGAGGAGTATGTTTTCGGACAGGGTTGCATCTTGATGACATGCACACTTCTGCAGGTGTGGATATTTGAGCACTTTACATGCACCAGGCCTGTCGGCTATCCGATGAGTACGGCTAGTGAGCGACCTAGGGTATTTGCTTATCCACTTACTAGCGAGTGGAGATTTGGAGATCTATTGTATTGGAGAGTGATAGTTGACAGATTGACAGCTGAGGTGACCGTGTGGAGACCATATCTGCGGATGCACAGATGGGATGGGATGGAGAGACAGTTAGCATGCTTACAGAGGAGCCGCCTACTAAGAGGATGATATCCCCACATCATAGTCCCATTCTACTTTGACCGAGTACGGAGGCAGTTTGGGCTAGAGCAGTGTGTTCCAGCCGATGTGCCCATCTACACTCGACACACTCGAGTCCTTCCCAGACCCAGAGCAGTAGCGAGACCGACGATAGACGATATCAAGATCATAGATATAGAGGGATCCGACCAGGATGTGGTCACTGATTATGCTACAGATCCTGGGGCACAGCGCAGGTATCTCTCATGGTTTATGAGATCATACCCAGGGCCTATCTTTCCACCAGATCATCCGATAGGCCATCCAGGCCCATGGAGACATGGAGACTGAGATGAGGATCAGGGATCCAGGTCAGAGGAGGGAGAGGGTCATGAGGAGGCAGGAGATCCTGATCCACCCACAGAGGATCAACCTAGTGCCGAGGAGGAGGAGGACGGGGATGACGATGAGGAGGAGAGAGATGATGATGAGGAGAACGAGGATACAGATGAGGATGGGGATGACGAGGAGGAGGATAGAGATGATGAGGAGGGGTCAGATGCTGCTCCCCACCATTCAGGAGATGATACCATAGCCCTGGATCCTCCTCTTATTTCCCAAAAGGGGGAACATGAGGCGATACGGAGACCTGTTTCTAGTACGGGCCAGCCTACACCCATTGTGCATAGATTGTTCGAGCGTGGGGAGCCTAGTAGTTCCCAGTCACAGATGCTACCATATCATGATCCCTACTGGCATGAGGGAGATCCAAGTATAGTAGGTTTATATTGATTGATTGATGTTTTGATGATATGAAATGGTACTAACATAAAATCTGTTCCATTGCTATAGCTAATGTGCAGGAGTGGTGCTCCTTGATCCAGCAAGCAGTGACATATATCTCCACGATAGCGCAGATCCCTAGTTCCTCATAGGTTGCTTATAGACCTCAAGGGAACGTGGGTCGGCATGATGATTTGTTTTCCCCATTTTGAGTACAGGTAGAGATATGGAGGGAGAGAGAGTGAGCTCTATCAGAGGACCTTCAGCGGGCACAGCGTGATCTAGCAGCAGCTCAGGCCGAGGCTACCTCGTATCGCGCTATCCTTATGGATAGGGATCGTAGGAGTTCCTCTCGGAGCCATTCACGATCTATATCATGGTATACGCCTATGGGTCCACCTGCACGGCCAAATCAGGAGGGAGCATCTAGTCGTCACTCTTCGGCCACCAGCCCTAGGGATAGAAGATGATTTTATGATGTAGGGTAGGTCATATTTTGGGTGTATAGGGACCTACCTTTTTATATTGATCCACACACACACACACACACACACACACACAGAGAGAGAGATATATATATATATATATATATATATATATATATATATATATATATATATATATAGCCCTAGGGATAGAAGATGATTTTATGATGTAGGGTAGGTCATATTTTGGGTGTATAGGGACCTACCTTTTTATATTGATCCACACACACACACACACACACACACACACACAGATATATATATATATATATATATATATATATATATATATATATATATATATATATATATATATATATATATATATATATATATATATATATATATACATGCTTCTTTGTTTCAAACGTGTTATCTTTAATGCCTAAACAATGTGTATTGTGATTAAAGTTAATACATTTGGTAAGTGTACATGTATGTTCCGAATTTAATTTCCATGTGATTGATTTCTCAATGCTTCCATGATTAAATTGATACATGTGTGATTGAATTAAAATATTTGATCAAGTACTATATTGATGATAAGGAAGAAAGTATGTATTACGCCTACGAATCATATAACCAATGTGATTTAGTTTGAATTTAAACACAACATGACATGATTCAACTTAACACATAAAAACCTTGTATAATATGTCAACATAATGAAAATGTAAATCTTTTGTAATTTACATAAATGAATTCAAGACAAACCATCAAGTAAAGACACATGCTTGTCAAGAACGAAGCAATATAGATTAAACAAAACATCATTTAATTCTATTTGCTCTAACCAAAGATACGTTAACATATTATCCAATTTTGAAGAAGTGAGAAAGGAAATAGATAAATGATAAGGAATGAGGCATTAAGAATAGTATCTACGCAAGTGCATAGCGTTTATAGGGTCTTTAAGAGGCGTACCATCTACATCCGCTATTTTGTAAGCACCTGATCCATAATCTTCAATAATGATATACAGTCCAAGCTAATTAGGACTGAATTTTCCCTTTTCTTCAGGTAAGGCATTCACATTGCGTTGATTCTCATAGAGCACTAAGTCACCCACTGAGAAGGAACATTGAATAACCTTATCATTATAGCTTCGTTGTAGAGTTTTGTGATACACTTGAATATGCTCAAGAGCATTTATACGCTATTCATCAAGCATCTCAAGCTGTTGAAGTCTTTGTTCTCTATAGGAGTCATCATCTATTATACCTTTGAGAGAAACTCTAAGTGATGGAATCTCTAATTCTAAAGGCATAATAGCATCAGCACCATAAACAAGATTATAAGGAGTAGTTCCCATGGTAATCCGTACACTCATTCGGTAGGCCCAAAGAGCATAGATTAGCTGAGTACTCCAATCCTTACCATGCTTGTTCATGGTTTTGTGAAGAATTTGCTCGATTATTTTATTGGATGATTCGGCTTGACCATTTGATTGAGGATAGTATGGTGTAGAAAATCGATGTTTAATATGATATTTTTCGAGGAATTGCTTCACGTCTTTATTCTTAAATGATGTCCCATTATCAGAGATTATAGTGGAAGGTATCCCAAATCGAGAAATAATGTTTTCTAGAAGAAATCGACAAATCACTTCGGCTGTAGTGGAGCGAAGAGGAACAACTTCTACCCACTTTGTAAAGTAATCTGTTGCGGTTATAATGAAAATATGTCCTTGAGATGAAGGAGGAGAGATTTTATCGATGAGATCCAACCCCCATGCAGAGAAAGGCCAAGAAGCTACCTGAGAACGGAGTTCTTGGGTAGGAGCATGAATCAAATTATTGTGTTGTTGACATTGATGACATTTCTTAACAAATGAAAAAGAATCCTGCTGCATAGTTTGCCAATAATATCCCATACGAAGTAATCTTTGAACCAAGGATTTACCTCCAAAATGCCCCCCATAGGCACCTAAATGCGCCTCTTCAAGAGCAATAGGGATTTCTGATTTGTTAAGATAGCGAAGGAGAAGACCGTTATAACCCCTTCGGTAAAGAACATTAGAAAGAATAATATACCTAGCAGACACCTTGCGAACTCTAGCCCTAGTGTTCCTATTAGCGGAATCAGGAAAGGTACCATCAGTCAAGTATCTTACGATATGTGAGTACCATTCATCTGAGTCTATGAAGTCGCAACATGTCACCAGGCTGGAATCATCTACAATAGCTAGAGAAGTAAGGTTGTGAATAACAAATTTAAGATCAACCATAGGGTCCTCTAAAGATACAAGAGAAGCCACACATGCCATTGCATCCGCATGTCGATTATCTTTTCGAGGAACAGGTTCTATGGTGTAAGAATCAAATTTTTGTAACAAAGATATAGCAAGATCTTTATATTGTGATAACTTGTCTTGTTTTGCTTGATACAGTCCTGTTACTTGTCTTATAATCAGTTGAGAATCTCCAAAAATATGTATGTGTTTTATATTCAGAGCTAAGGCTGCCTTTATTCCTGCTATAAGAGCCTCATACTCAGCAATGTTATTGGTACATAGGAAATTGAGACGATAAGATAAGGGAATAGACTTCTTTGTAGGAGAAATCAGAACAACACCTGCCCCCGATCCCGTACGACACTTAGAGCCATCAAAATACAACTCCCAAGTTTCATCTTTCTCTATACAAAGAATGAAGTCATCAGGAAAAGACTCAGGGTTAGGGAAGGAGAAAGGTGAAGGGGCCTCAGCTAGGTGATCGGTCAACGCTTGCCCTTTAATTGCTCTTTGTGAAACAAATTTAAGGTCAAATTCAGTTAACATCATAACCCACTTAGCTAGGCGTCCTGATAAATCAGTTTTAGAGAAAAGATGCTTCAACGGATCAAACTTTACCATGACGTGGACTTCTGAGTTTAAGAGATAATGTCTCAATTTCTGAGTCGCAAACACCAAGGCCAAGCATTGTTTTTCTATCGTAGAATATCGGGTCTCATAATTGAGTAAGGTACGACTTATATAATAAACTGGACACTCCTTACCATCTTTATCATGTTGTACCAATAATGCTGCAAGAGCATGAGAAGACACAGCCATATAAAGAAGGAAGGGTTTAGAAGATTCAGCCGGTCGAAGGATAGGAGGATTAGCCAGATACATTTTTAAATCTTCAAATGCTTGCTGACAATCTTCATTCCATTGAAAAGTGATATTCTTTTTGAGAAGTTGAGTAAAAGGAAAAGTACGATCCGCAAGTTGAGATACAAACCTACGAATAGCTTGAATTTTTCCTTGTAAGCTTTTGAGTTGAGACACATTTCTAGGAGGTGGCATGTTGATAATAGCATCTATTTTCTTAGTATCCACCTCAATCCAACGATGCGAAACTATGAATCCTAATAGTTTTCCACTATCCACACCAAAAACACATTTTCGGGGATTCAAGCGCATGTGATATTTACGAATCCTTTCAAAGATTTGACGAAGGATTTTGATATGATCTATGCAAAGAATGGATTTGGCTAAAACATCATCAACATAGTCTTCTAAAATCTTATGCATGTAATCATGAAAGATAAGGGTCATCGCTCATTGATAAGTTGCACT
The DNA here is from genome assembly GCF_030272615.1 of Cryptomeria japonica. Lineage (NCBI taxonomy): Eukaryota > Viridiplantae > Streptophyta > Pinopsida > Cupressales > Cupressaceae > Cryptomeria > Cryptomeria japonica. The sequence continues at coordinate 711,685,490 of NC_081411.1, read as the reverse complement.
GGCATTTTTAAGTCCAAAAGGCATCATTATCCAACAAAATGTACCCCAAGGAGTGGTGAAAGCGGTTTTGAATTGATCTTGAGGGTTAATGAAAATTTGATTGTATCCTGAAAAGCCATCCATGAAGGATAACAAGGCATGTCCTGTCGTAGAATCAACTATCATGTCAATGTTTGGAAGAGAGAAATCATCTTTTAAAGAAGCCTTATTTAAATCTCGGAAATCGGTGCACATTCTTATTTTATTATCTGGTTTAGCCACAGCGACAATATTTGAAATCCATGGGGAATAATCAATAGGGCAGATAAATCCAGCCTCCAATAACTTTTCAATCTCAGCCTTAACAAGCAGAGCCACCTTGGGATTCATTTTTCGAATCTTTTGTTTCACGGGCTTAGCATCAGGGACTAAGACAATATTATGAGTAACAATCTTAGGATCTATACCAGGCATGTCAGAGTATGTCCAAGCAAAGATCTCGGGGAATTCATGCAATAAATCTTCATATTGTTTCTGTTCCTCTTCATCCAAACATTTTCCAAATTTAATAACTTTTTCTTCATTGCAAGGATCCATCTTAACATTAGTGGTGTCACTTATGAGAAGATTACTTTGTTGAGGAGTATCCTTTAACTGAGGGAATTCTTTCACAATCTCATCATTATCAATCTCTTTTCCAAAATAGGCTTCAGTGTTCAAACAATAAGGGAGTCCCCTATTGTGGTGATAACGAGGAAGAGTATCATATGCTCCTAAAAATTCAGCTAAAGCATCATCGGTAGGGAAAACATCAAAAACACAAGCACACGAAGGATCCTCATCAATGTACTTGAGGTGTTGCATTGATAGAGATGTAGAAATAGTATTAACACTAATACATGGTCTCTTAGAAGCTTTAGTACACTTGCAGGGATTATAGCCAAGTCCAAAGGCATAATTGTGAAGATTATTCTCTAGAGGAACTTTTATCCCTTGTTTGTGAGTGCCACAACCATTTCCATGATACCCATGCTTAGCAAAAATGCGAAAACCACGACCATAACGATCAGCCATTTCAGAGAGAGAAGGCGGTTTTTCATAAGACAAAGAATCAAACTCTTTAGAATTAGAGGTATGAGGAGAAGAAGTTTGAGAAGCGACCACAAAATTATTACTCATAGGCTCAGGTAATGTTGATTGATTTTTAGCTTCTTCCTTCTTTTCAACTTTAAGCTCTCTAGAAGGAACCTTATATTCACCTACAAAGGTGGGATTAAAATCAAGGGATCCCCAATCGTCGTCTGCGAGAACCTTCTCAGGATCAAAATCCTCTTTATGTGTAGTTTCAAGTCGAGAAGAGTCTTCTTCAGGAGCTCCAGACTCATCCAAAGAATTTTGATCATCAGAGAGTGAGGATTCATCGATAGGTATCTTGTTTAAAGAGTCATCATTAGACGAGGAAGGCTTAGAAGAACCCCCTTTGGAAGTAGATGTTTGTAAACAAGCTTGGAAATTAGTATCACCTATCAAGGTATATGTCTTATTGTTATAGATAAATTTAACTTGTCTGTGTAATGTGGAGGGGACAGCTTGCATACTGTGAATCCAAGGTCTCCCTAATAACAAGTTGTATGTTAGATTTCCCGACATAACATGGATAAGAGTAGGCAAAGTAACAGGCCCCACTGTGATGGGTAAGGTGATAGTACCTAATGAAGTTTTAGCCACATTATCAAAGCCTCGAATAGGATGAGAGTCCAGCTCAATTAAGGATGTATCCACATTCATCTTATGCAAAAGATTAATGCTACACACATTAAGACCAGAGCCATTATCTACTAGTGTTCGTCTTATAGCAGTGTCTTTCATGATAACCACAATCATCAAGGGATCATATTGATGTTGAATTTCACTAGTGGGCAACTCATCTTGGGTAAACACAATTTGAGCTTTAGGATTCATCACAGAGTTAACCAAAGATGCTATATTACTATATGTATTCGGTGGAGGAACATTCAAATCTTTCAAGGCATCTTGTAACATTCCATGATGAGCGGAAGAAGTTTGAATCAAATCCCAAAGGGATATCTTAGCAGGGGTAGCTTTAAGTTGTTCTATGAGATCATATTCCTTGCTAAGAACTTGTGAAATACGTGGAGCTTGTGGAAGAATTGGTTGAGGATTCGGAAGAGAAACTGGAATAACAGGAGGAGGACTAGGTTGCCTATTATTTCTGGTATGATAAGTATGGGCAACCGCATGATAACTCTCTCTAGTTATTTGCTTGGCATAACTATAAGGACTTATAGGTTTTCTTCCTTGTGCAATGATGATTGGTTTATTCGGAGTACGAAAGGAATCATGATCATACCCTCCTTGGACAGTAAGGAGAGGTGATTTAGGAACTTGAAAGGTGGGATAAGGATAAGCACCTTGGACTTCAAAGAGAGGCTTTTTATGCTCATTCAAGTTTATCATGTTAACCAATTTAGAAGTCTTGTTCTTGTTTAAAGATTTCGATAAAGCCACAAAGTCATCAAGAGCATCATCCAACAAAGCATGATCATATCCATTAAAAGGTTTATCCTTTGATTCAAAAGGAGACATCTCCTCATAGAGGGGATTATTGAAAACAACCATGTTACTAGATTCAGTGGAAGAGTGGATAGGAATGTACCCTTGAGAGGACTCATTCAACTTATCTTTCTCATCACAACGAAATGGCATAGTAACAAGGTTTATGAGTTTTTGGTAAAATGAAGGTTTGGCATCTTTAGGGTTCAAAAACTCATCTAAAGCTTCATCTAATTCATCTTGGCTATACTCATAATAATCATCATAAGCATGAACATTTTTGCAAATAAAAGTCAGACATTTTGAAATAAAAGTTGCATGAAAATTTAAACACACAATGCAAAGAAACACACTCTTTTTTTTTTTTTTTTTTTTTAATGAAAATGAAATGAAAACACACTAAATCTAGATCTAGATCTAATAAATGCAATGCAAGAAGAAGCAATGATAGATTCACGTCGGGTTCACCAAAATGTGTGGGGGAAAAAGCGAGACTAGGTTATCATGCCCTAATCCTACCTCTTGTCACACATTACGGAATACGAAAGAGCCTAGAGGTATCACACAATTGGCTACTTCTTTTTGTGAAAGAGAGAGCCACGGGCTACCTATTAGGATTTCTATTCCTTTGTTGTATTTGAAAGGTAAGATTATGCAAGTTCAATTCTTAACCCTAAAATGCAAGTATGAGCTAACAACAAGATTGCAGAATTGAACTTAAACAATGGAAAGTTGTAAACACAAGGATAAAACAAGAATGCAAATGCGTACCCGGAGTCAAAATCTGAGTGGAAATGTTCAGGACAGGGGTGCGAGCGCCACTGTCCTGATTCTGCACCTGAAACTGCACTGGAAACTGTTGTTTTGCACTCTGGAAACTGTCGGAAATGTTGTCTGTCAGGAGGACCAGGGCGCCCAGCACCTCTGTCCCAAGGACCAGGGTGCCCAGTACCCCTGTCCTGGTAGGACCAGGGCACCCCCCGCCCCTGTCCTGGTATTCTACTCTGCAATTTGGTGTGGGGTGCTGTCTCGACCTGCTTTTTCCGGATCTGCAACCTGCGGCGTCGTCCGAGTCTCAAAACCTGCACTTATATCTGAAAAAGGTGTTTGGGCGGCTATATAGGGTTTTGCCTTAGTCAAACCCCTGCTTCGGTAATTTCCACCTCCACGAATAGCCAAGTTGTATTGTAAAAGTAATGTGTGTGCAGACCTTGTGTGTGTGCAAGATCTAAAATGCAAGTAAGCAAACTAGAGCAACCTAGAAAGTAAACCCTAATTGCTTGTAAATGATAATGTAAATGCTCTAAATCAAGATGCAAAGTGATCTAAAGCATGGATAAATGATATATTGAAGCTTATGCAAAGACATGAAAACAACATGAAATCATACCCAACCCCCAAGGGAGGGGTACAAGCCAATCTTCAGTCGGTAATCTCCTATTGTTCTTCAATGTCTTCCAAGCCCTAAATGAATGAATGGATTTGATAAATGCTTGATAGAGGGATGTTGAAAGTTGTTGAAGTCTTCAAAGATTTGCTCTTTCGCTACATATGAGGTTCCTGAAAACAAAATTCCCATCCCTTCAAATGAAGAAAGAGAGCTCTTATGTATGAAACCCTAGGTCGCAATTTTGTCTTTTGGCCGACCTAGAGATTGAATAGCCTGCCAATTTCTTTGGGTTAAGCTTTATTTTATGATTGGATCGTGCTCCTAAAATTTTGGGAAAAATGTCCAGGACCGTGTGCACTCCGGGCGCCATGGTCCTGGCAACTTTTCACCAAATTTTCAGGGCCGTCAGATATGATGATTTTAGAGAGAATCCCGAAGTTACAGGTGATTTCGAGATGTTTTGACCCCCGAAATCAAGCCCCCAAGTTCGAAATAGGACTTAATTAGGGTTTTTGATTAGATGATGTATTGGAGGAATAACATGAAAAGGGGCACACTTTAACGAAAGGGCCTGACTTTATGATGTGGAGGATGATGAAATAGGACCTTAGACCTAATTAATTTGATTAATTAAGTGCTAAAGGGGAACTGTAATGCAAAATGCAACTGCGCCAAGGCGGGTGCTAAACTAGGTGTTAAATTGTACTGCTTTAGCAAGTGCGTACAATTTATGACATTACACTTAGCTTCAGCAATAGATTGTGAAGTACAACTCTTCTTCTTACTACTCCATGAAATAATCCTTCCTCCTAAAAGGAATGCTCCATCGGTATTACTTTTCTGGTCATCAACATTTCCTACCCAATCAACATCTATGTACACCTTTAAATCAAAATTTCCTCCATATGGATACCATAGCCCATAGTCAATTGTACCTTTCAAATATCTAAAAATTCTCTTAGGTGTTATCAGATGTGCTTCCTTTGGATTCTTTTGGATTCTAGCAACTATACCAACTGCATGGGCAATATTCGATCTGCTGTGAATAACATAGTGTAATTTTCCAATCATTGACCTGTATTATTTTTCATCAACAGACTTAGATTCATCTTGCTTGGACAATTTACAACTTGTAACCATTGGCGTTCCAACTGGTTTATAGTCACTCATGCCAAAAGTCTTCAAAACCTCTTTCACATGCATGGATTGAGTAATGAAAATACCATTCTTCATTTGATGTATCTGCAAGCCTATGAAAATTTTATTTCCCCTACTAAAGACATTTCAAATTCATTTTTCATTTCATCTGCAAAACTCTTGTTCATGATGTCATTACCTCCAAATATAATGTCATCAACAAATACTTCACTAACCAGTATTTCATCTCCTTCAGATTTGAGACATATGTTACTAGCATCACTCGTTCTTGCAAAGCCTATCTTCATCAAATGTGTATGAAGCCTTTCATACCATTCTTTGGGTGCCTGCTTTAATCCATATAAAGTCGTATGCAATCTGCATACTATGTCTTCCTCATCAGTCAAAACATAACCATTTGGCTTCTCTATGTATACCTCTTCTTCCAATATCCCATTCAAAAATGCAGACTTAACATCCATCTGGTATACCTTGAACTTCTTATGGGCTGAAAATGCAAGTAAAGTTCTGACACCTTCTAGTCTTGCTACTGGTGCAAAAGTTTTGCCATAATCTTCTCCTTCTTCTTGTGCATAACCCTTGCAAACCAACCTAGCCTTTTGTGAATTACAACACCATCTTCATTCAACTTGTTTCTGAACACCCATTTAGTACCTATGAAATTCTTTTTTACCGGTCAGGGTACCAGGGTCCAAGTGTTGTTCTTCTCAATTTGATCCAATTCCTCCTCCATAGCTTTAACCCAATGATCATCACCAAATGCCTCCTTAGCACTTCTTGGTTCAATGGTGGAGATCATGCAAGAGTTCTCTCTTATTCTCCTTCTAGTTAGTACTCCAACATTCTTATCCCCAATAATTTGTTCAAGACTATGATTCAATCTCGCATATCTAGGAATAACATGATCATTACCTTCAGGTTCATCTTCTTCATCTGAATTTATCTATTTCGATTGAACAAGTGCATCAGAATTTTCTTTGATGGTTTCTAATTTAGCAATTTAAGGTTCCAAAAGAAAAATGCAAGGATCTTCATCCTTTTTCTCTGAACTAGTTCCTTATGAAACTTCAAGACATTCATCTACTCGAACATCAACAATCTCAACAATTCTTTGTGTCTGATTGTTGAAACATTTGTAGGCCTTACTCTTGGTGGAATAGCCAAGAAATATGCTTTCATCACTCTTAGCTTCAAACTTGCTAATGAAATCACCTCTTTTAATGAAACATTTGCTACCAAATATCTTAAAATAGCTAACATTAGGTGATCTTCCATACCAATATTCATAAGGGGTCTTGTCCTTACCTCTATTCATCAGAACTCAGTTCATTGTGTAGACAGTTGTACTGACAACTTCTCTCCAAAATTTTTTTGCTACACCTCCTTGTATTAACATTGTCCTAGCAGCTTCAACCACTGATCGGTTTTTCCTCTCCGTGATACCATTTTGTTGTGGTGACCTTACTGCAAAAAGATACCATTTGATACCATTCTCATCACAATACTTAATGAACTCCTCATAAGTAAATTCACCACCTTGATCTGTTTTCAGACATTTTATCTTTTTGCCACTCTCTTTCTCAGCTAAGGCCCTGAATGCCTTGAAATTACCAACAGATTCATTCTTATCCTTCAAGAATGTGACCCACATCCTTGAACAATCATCAATGAAGATCATGAAATATATGTCACCTTGAATGCTTCTTGTTCTTATTGGTCCACATAGATCTGTATGAACCAAATCTAACAAGTGCTCCACTAAGAAAGACTTGCATTTGAAAGTTGAAGAAGTCATCTTTCGTAACTGACATTCTTTGCACAAAGCATTAACCAGTTTGTCTAGCTGAGGCAGACCTCTTACTGTCTTGGACTTACTCACTTTAACAATGTTATCAAAGTTTATATGACAAAATCTCCTATGCCAAATTCAGCTATCATCTATCTTTTCAATCAAACAATTGCTAACATTAGGATTAAGATGAAATAGATTACCTTTTGTTTGTTTCCCAGTTGCAATCAATTCACCTTTGTTGTCAAAGATTTTGCACATACTATTTCTAAATTCTAGTGGATATCCTTTGTCATTAAGTTGTGCCACACTCAGAAGATTGTGCTTTAGACCTTCAACCCAATAGACATCGTCAACACTACTCTTCCCATTAAGAGAAACAACTCCCTTACCTTTAACCATATAGGGTGATTCATTGCCAAATCTGACAACACTGCCATCAAATCCCTTCAAGGAAATAAATTTACTCTGATCACCGATCATATGATCTGAACAACCACTATCAATGATCCAATCATCAGAGTTATCAATCATGGACACTAATGCCTTCTGGTCTGATATTTATTCCTTAATAGCTAAAAACACAATGTCTTCACTAGCATGACCATTAGATTCATCATCTATGATACCACTATCAACAGCTGTAAGACAATCTCTCTTTCCTTTACCCTTATACTTCTTGAATTTGTCTCTCTTGTGCTCATTTTCACCATTAGGACAATTTGTTTCTATATGACCAATCTTGTTGCATGCACAACACTTTAAAGGTAGCTTACCTCTATATTTGCTAGTGCCCATAGGTAGTTGTTTTTCCAACAATGCTTCAAGCTCCACTAAGCTGTCTTCATCATCAACATCTTTGTTGGATCTGGATTCATAGCCATGGTAGGTATCTCTACTTTTTCTCATATATGGGTTAGAGACAGAAGCTTTGAAAATAGATTCTAATTTCTGTATACTACCATCATAGCCATTTAATTCAAAAGCATTAAGTTTGCCAATGATAGAGTCAAGAGTTATCTTTGTTTTGTCAATGGACTTCAGCTCCTGAATAGCTGCAACTCAAATAATGTAGACCGGTAGCAGGGTTCTTAGTACCTTACTGATCACTATGGAATCTTCCACTTTCCCTCCCGCACTCTTTATTTCACTGACTATCTCTTTGACCGTACTGTTGGATATTATTACCTTCATACATTCTCATGTCATCAAACTTTCCTCTTAGGCTCTCCTCTTTAGAAATCTTAACATATTGATCACCTCTATAAATCTCTTCAATTTTTTTCCATACTTAATATACAATTTTAAGACAATGAACATCTACATATTCAGCATCAAATAGGGAATTGGTAATAGCCTCTAATGCTTGATGATTTTCTTGTTGTTATTTCTTCTGATCATCAGTCAGAGTTCCAGCAGGTGCAATATACTTAGTTTCTACATGATCCCAATACTGACCTCCCAGACTCTTAATGTAAATCTTCATTCTGTCGCTCCAAATTCTATACTTTTCTCTGTTGAACTTCGGACCTTCCTTCTTCATCATGATTTACAAGATCTTTTCCTCAAGCTATTAGGCTTAGATCTAGGAGGACCTGAGATACTCTGATACCAATTAATGGTATGATGAAAGAATAATTATTTGGTAGATTACTAAGGGGGGGGGGGGGGGGGGTGAATCAGTAAACTAAAAAATTGATACAAACTTCCCAAACTCAAACTCAGACCCACAAAGTAAACTTATCAATAAAATAACTCTGTCAAGATCAATACTCATAAGAATACCAGTTGACTGTTATAGAAAATTAATAGTAAGCAACTTCAATCTTGTAAACATCCAAATTATTAATCATATCTTAACATATTCCATCTCTCAATGCTTCCAGTTATCATGCCTTATCAGAATAGTTAAGTAGCTAATCAAATCAACAAATAAGATCATAACCACAAAAGCATTCACCACATGATACAAATGTTTATACGTGGAAAACCCAAATAGGTAAAAACCATAGTGAGATGAGACTCACAAGATAGCTATCTGAACTCTTTTGAAGTTTGCCCTGTTAGGAGCCAAGCCTGTTAAAGATTTTACAATAAGTCTTGTTAAGAACTGATCCTATTAGGAATCACCCGATTAAGGGATTTAAAAAATGCCTTGATAAAAAGAAAATACCCTATTAGGAATAACCTCGGTAGAGGGTTTGAGAATCTAAGCTAATGGACCACCTTGTTAGAGGATTTATGAAGGAACCAAGCTTGTTAGAGCTTTCCTGGTTAGGGGATTTCAATTTTGTTGTAATTGTTAGAACACAACGGGTTTTTCTTGATCTGTCTGAATAGCACTACATTTGCTTGATCAGATCCTTTTAAGCTTCAATCTACCTTTACTCAAACTGCAGATTCATTCTCCGGTTAGGTAACCACACACTCAATTGATTTCTGCCCACACCTTTTACAAAACAACTTCATCGACCTTAAATACAAATCAATTAGGTTGGTAACTTAACAAAACCTAATTCTCTCATAGAGATTATAAATATATCGGTTCAAGTATGACCATTGGATTTACATAGCAATCTCTACACATTATTCAAGAAAATTCCAACCGCTCCATGATCACCACTTCATCAGACTTTGTAACTCATCACGTGCTTTGCATTAGATGCAATCTACTTTGCTCAATCTCTAGATAATCAAACAAACTCGCCAAAATAATTTGAACTTATCTTCATACAATGACCACACGTGTCACCATCATTACCGCTCAACATCATATTGTAAACCAACATAACCATTTCAATAAACTTCAATTGGTTAGGGTTTACTAGTTGGATAGGGTTTATCTCATACATTGGTTACCCGTTCTACTCATAAACTTACATATCGGTTTACAACATCATCCACAAAGCTCTTCCTATCGGTTACAAGATAATAGAAATAATAACAACAATATCAGCAATATCATAGGTACCATTACCGGTTCAATTGACATGAATGACAACATATCATTAATGCAATCTTCATGCAAATGCCAACAATTTGGAGGAAATGATGACATGAGCAATGAATTTGCAAATGAGATGAAAAGTGAGTTTGAAATGTCTCTAGTTGGAGAGATAAAAAAATTCATAGGTTTGCAAATATAGTAAATGAAGAGTGGTATTTTCATCACACAGTCTAAGTATGTGAAGTAGGTATTAAAGACATTTGGTATGAATGACTATAAACTAGTTGGGACACCAATGGTTACAGGTTGTAAATTTTCTAAGGAAGATAAGGCCACATCTGTTGATGAGAAGGAGTACAGGTCAATGATTGGAAAATTGCACTATGTTGTTCACAGCAGACCGGATATAGCTCATGCAGTTGGTCTAGTTGCTAGATTCTAGAAGAATCCGAAGGAAACATTTGATAGAAACCAAGAGGATTTTAAGATATTTTAAAGGTACTGTTGACTATGGATTATGGTATCCATATGAAGGGAACTTTGACTTGAAGGTATACATAGATGCAAACTGGGCAGGTAATGTTGATGATCGGAAAAGCACAACCAGTCTACTGTTGAAGCTGAGTATGTTGTTGCTTATATGAATTGTACCCAGGCTATCTGGATGAGACACATTTTGGAAGGTTTTAAGACAAGCACAATGAATTAAAGTATCATTTCTTGAGGGAAAAAGTGTAGAGTAAAGATGTGATATTAGAGCATGTTTCTACCAAGGATCAACTTGCAGATATCTTTACTAAACCTCTTCCTAAGACTACTTTTGAGTATCTTAGAAGTCAGCTAGGGGTTGTACCCCTTCATGAGGTAAATTAAGCATGATTTAGATTACATTAGTCTCAGAGCTACTTGCCAAATTTTACAACAGGATTGATGTAGGAGTGGAGTTATTCCACAAGGGGAGCATCAAGTCGCATGTTGTTGATGCTAAACAGTGAAGTTTTATTTTGCATGTTTTTGGCATTGTTGTCAAAGGGGGAGAAGAACTATGTGATTATGAGGAGAAGAACTAGAGACAAGTTGAAGATAATAAGAGTACTTGGTGAAATATAATGCAAACCAGGATTCCTATTCACTTCCTATTCACAATCACAACAATCAATGGTATTGATATTTGTATTGCCATCAATGCCAAAGGGGGAGATTGTTGGAATTTGCATGAAGATTGCATTGATGATATGTTATGTTGTCATTGATGCCAATTAACCGGTAATGTTATTATTGTAATAATGTCTTGTAATCGGTAGGTAGAGCTAAGTGAAAGGAAACTGTAACCAGTAGGAAAGTTTGTGGAGTGAACCGATATTGCTAAGTTTGGAGAGTTGAACCGGTAAACCCTACCTGTTGTTTTGATAAACCTTAACCGATTAAGTTTGGTGAATTTGTTATATTGGTTTATGGTCTAGTATTGAGTGGAAATGATTATGACACGTATGCGTAATGTATGAAGAGAGTTTCAAAGAGTTTTTGGCATGTTGAGATAAAGATTTTTGTCAAGGGAATGAGAAAGTATATTGCATATAATGCAAAGCATGTGATGAGTTACTAAGTTTGATGAAGCGGTGATCAAGGAGTAGTTGAGGCTTTCTTGAATGATGTGTAGAGATTGTTATGTAATCCAACAGTCATACTTGAATCGACTTATTTGTAATCTCTATGAGAATTAAGTTTGTGTTGTGTTACCAACCTAATTGAGTTGTAAGTAAGGTTTGTTAGGATTCCCAAAGATACTGAGAGGGGGGGTGAATCAATATCTAACCAGTTATAGAATTTACTTGATTTAAAACATGCAAAGCATATCAATACTGTATACCAGTAAACAAAAAGTAATGCAATAAACAAATATAACAATAGCCACATGAAAAGCACACCATAACATAGTAGTTTAACGAGGGAACCCGGTATGGGAAAAACCTCGGTGGGATTTGTGATCCACAATATTCACTTACTGGCCAATAAGAGAATATTACTGCTACAATAGGGGCCTGCACATGCAGGAAGGCCAAGCGCCTAGAGCTCACTGCTCAAATACAAAATAAGAAGTCACACTGACTTACAAAATGGATTATACAAATCCAATGTCTTGTACTGCTTTAAAATAGCATCTGCTATGCCAGATCTAGTACCAGTTTTAGCTCTGTTGTATACATAAACCCTTAACCTATAATTCACATAATAGGTCTACCTTATTTTGCCTATCACATTATTTTGTCTTACTTCGCTTACAAAATGTTCTATAATGATCTCATACATATATGAGTCATATTACAACTTGTCATGTTGGCTTACAATGATTTTACAATTAATTACAAAATATATTATAAACAAAATTCCTTTCGGCTTCGGTGTCGATATCCTTCCTTTGTCTGTCGGTGACCTATGTGTCGGTGTAGAGTCTGTCATTGTCGGTGCCAGTATATGATATTTCCGGTATCATATGATTGCAAGGTTTCCATCAATGACAAAACCTTCAATCACCTACAATTTGTCATTGGAGTGTGCATTTGCCAACAATCTCCCACTTTGGCATTTATGGCAACACTCATGAGAAAATTCAAGAATGTATCCAACAAAAAAATTGAAGTCCAAAAAATCTTGCCAAAAAACTGTATGTCCAAAAATGTCTTACCAAAACTGTATGCTCCCCCTGAGCCAATAATCTCTACTTTTTGATTTTTTTCTCATCTCTCTACTCCCCCTTTGACATCAATGACAAAGGTTGTCATTCACTGTCAGTGGAGTCCTGCCTGGATTCTTGTAACCGGTGGGTTACAATCTAAAAAATGTATGTCAAAACTAGATTTATTCCATTGTTGAAGGATTTGCTGTCTTTTATGGCTTCTTGAGTCCTCTGCACTGTATGGGTGAGTATGTGCATTTGCTCTTCTGGTGTCTTTAGTTCGGGAACCAGAGCCTCAGATATTTCTTTTCTCAAGGAAATAAGATACTCTAATCTTGGACCAAGTCAGCATTTTAAGTCCTTTGCTTTGTCCTTTATTCCTTGTTTTTCATTTTCCAGTTTTCTAATTTTCTCTTCTTGCTTTGCAATTTTCTTCTCTAATTCCAAAAATGAGTCTAATGTTCCAATCAGATTGTTAGCAATATTATTAATCTTATCCTGTGCTTTTCTGATTTCTTTGTCAAGATCTTTTGTTAGTACATCCGTTTTGCATGGATCCCTGTAGAATTTCTTAAAGTAAAAAATGCTTTCATTGAGTTTCGGTAAGAGAGTGTCCATCTCTCCTTTGTCCTTTTTTAACTATATCCTCAAAGAATTTTTCTTTTTCTTTTATCAGTCTCTCCTTGAATGTATCCTCATTTATTTTGTCCATTGTTATTTGGTTACCGGTTATATACTTAGACAATGTGTCTAATTGGTTCAAAGAATCTTAGTTGTCTATTTTACACTTTGGAGCTATCATCTTCAAAATTGGTATGATGTATTCAATAGCCTTATATGCTAGAACATTACAACCTGTTATTTTCTTAATTGAATCTAACAGTACCTCTATCACATTTGTTGGTTTGAATTCAGACATAGAAGTTCCGGATGTCTGACCAACTGACTTCACAATTTGTAGTCAGTCGGTGAGGGCATTTCTTTCATCTTTTGCTGGAGGGTCAGTTTGTGTCTCCATTTCAGCTACTAAGGGTTTGGGTTTTTCTGTGGAAGTTGGTGGCACTGTCTCTGAATGAACCTATTGTTCTTCTTGTTTCTTTGTGCTCTCCACTGATGGTTTCTCTGATGGTGCCTCTGATGATTTTTCAGTGGTATCCACTACCAGTTTTTTTGCTTGTGACTCTGTATTATCTACTAGTTCCTTTGTGCCTACCTCTGAAATGTTTTCAGTCGGTTGCCCAATACCAATGCTGTCAATTTTCCCTATATCTGTTGTTAATTTAGTTTGTTTCTCACTCCCAATTTCAGTGTTTCAAACTATATCTTCAATATTTGTCTCATTTGTTTTGTGTTCTACCGGTGGCTCAGTTGCCACATCTCTTTTCTCACTTGTTTCCTTATCAACCACAATGTTGACTTCCTATGTGTCGATATTCATTGTATACAACACCTTAGAATCAGGATGTGTATCCTCATGTGGTGTGTCCATACTCTCTGTTGCTGGTTGATTTTCAGTAGTGTCTACCAATGGAGTATCTGAAGGCGGTGGGGGTAAGTTGTATGTTACCTTTATACTAGGTGGTCCACCAACCTTACCTTTTCCTTTGTCCCTATCCTTTTGATATACTTTGAAGGTTCTAGGTTTTTGAGATTCTTCCTATTTTTCTTTTTCTACCAGGAATATATCCCATGCATCTGTCGTTTCCTCTCCTATCTCATTTACTCTCCCTGCCATTAGTGCTACATGCCGATGACCAGTTGAAAATACTGACTGGTTAGCCTCAAAGATCAATTTATCTATCTCATTAGGTGAGCTAACAAGATGTACAACAAGTAATTTTTCAATCTTTATTTTCTTATCAAGCTCAATAATACCTACTCTCCTAGCTTCAAGTTTGTTGTAGATATCTGTTGGTATTTCATCAATAATTTGCATCAAAAATTTCTTGAAAATATCTAAGTGCAATATTACATTGTTCTCTACTTTATCTTTGTCATCATCTGATAGTGTGTTATACATTTTGTTGATATTTTTCAATTTACCATCCTCAGTAATTTCATCTAGTAATTTATCAATAGGAGCTATAGACTTCTTCTTAGGAGTCAACTTTTTCTTCTTTGGAGTCAATTTCTTTGCTAGGGGCCTTACTGCCTGTTGCTTCTGCCTTTTTGGTGTAGGAGAAGTTGTTGATGAAGGTTTTCTCTTCCTTTCAACTCTCTTAAATACTAAAGGTATGTCACTTTCTGAAGAAGTTCCAATCAGTGAAAGGTGTGTTTCTGGTTGGATTGCTTCTAGTTCACCTTCAGTTATGTCAGTTTTCTTTAGCACATCTTCTTTGATTGCTTTTGCCTATCGGGTTCCTTTTCTAACAATTGCCTCAACCTTTTTAATTCTTTTCTTTGATTGAATTTGGCTTTCTAAGGTTTCAGCATTACCAAATACTTCTTCTTCAGGTTCCTTAGGAGTTTCTAGGAGGGGTTTTGCATAGGTTTCTATTATATTGTTATCAGTCTCATATCCCATTTGAGTGACCCAAATGGTTCTAGGAACAACTACCTCCATCCAAATTTCATCTTTCTTTATTACAAAACAAATTTCCTTTTGGTACTTATCCACAATAGCTTGTGATAATCTTACTCTTGATTTCATTCGAGATTTCAATGTCTGAAAATACTCATTCAAGTTCTTTTCCATGTTCTCACCCATGTTGTTCAGTAATACTGATAGTTGTTTTCCTACCGGTATATCATATCCGAAGTCTTTGGTGCCAATACTAGGTACTTGTTTTGTTATATACAGCATTAGACAAACAAGTAGGTTTCCAAATCTGAAAGTTCCTTTCTTATCTTTCTTTATCTTACCCAAATTGTCAATTAGTTCACCTTTAAGCCATTCACATATGTCTATCCTTGCATTATTATTCACCATATCATGGGCACTTTTAATACATAGGCTAGAAACCGAGTTTAACCTATTTGCATGTGTAGACTTGTAATCTAAGATCATACTAATAAATTTAACATTGATATCTGTTACGTCATTCACCCTTAGTGATCTCTTGTCAGATGTTGCAATGGTTAGTTTTATGACTAAATCATTTGAGACCTTCTTAGTTTTGTCAGGTCTGTTGTCGGTGGAGGGTAACCCTGTCACAACCTTTACTACTTCCTTAGTGATCTTGTGAATAGAGTCTAGCCAAAAGAATTCACCATGAACCTTGCTTAGCACAATTCTTATGATATCCTTGGGGAAATCCGGGATACTAAGAATTTCAGTAAAACCTAGGGTTTCAATTATCTTGTGTTCCGGTTTGACATTTTCGGATTTATCACAAATTACAGATTAATACATATTCTTGATTTCATCATCACCCAATACATCTATATGATAATGTATATACATTCTAGGGTATTCAACATATACTACCCCTTTAGGTATTTGAGAGAATGCACCTAAACTATTATCTTTCTTAGCAATTTTGGGAACTAGATGGAATACGGGTCTAAGGCATTTAATAACTTTGACAACAGTAGGGTTTGCAATAAATTCAGGAGTAGATGAGGATGCCATAGCTATAAATACCTTAATCTGCCTTAGGGATTAGAGATTTGATAGATTTCTTCGTTTCTTTGCTTGGAATGCCTTTGCTCATGATTTTTGCGCTCTCGAAGAGCTGAATGCTCGGTGAAATGAAAATGGAGCCAAAACACTTGCTTTATAACGTTATTTTCTTCACCTACCACATTTAATGCTTGTCGGTTAAGTCACAACTTAACATATCTGCTAGTAAAGAAGTAATCTCAACTTCTCACCATCAATCGAGGGAATAATAGCATGTTTCTCATTTTGTTGCTGAACCCTCAAAGGATTTTCCTTCAGTTAGATGAAGATTCTCCTGCCGATGGAGTGTTACTCTGTTCTGCCGGTGGAGGAGTATTCCCATCAACATTTTGTTATGATTTTCTGATCCATTGTTTTGAGAATTCCTATTTTACCTCTTCAACTTTTTCTTTACCTTTCAAACTAGGACCTTTGTTATTTGCCGGTGAGGACTTGCTTCTACAAAATTTAGCAATGTGTCCAATCTTGTTACAGGCATAACAAGCCACATTATTTTTCTGAATAGCTTTCCCATATCCTATGCCGGTTTGTGTTCTGCATTGATTAGATAAATGTCCAAATCTTCCACAAACATAACATCTTACATTCATTCTGCAATTTTCTGAATTATGACCAACTTTGTTACATTTAGAACATTGACCGGTGGGTGTATTGGTGTTCTGATAATTTCTAGATCTACATTGATTTGCTCTATGACCATACTTGTTACAGTTAAAGCATTTGCCATTAAATTTATAAGTAGCAAGTTGTCTTACCGATTTGCTATGATCGTATCTGTTTGCAGTACCGAAGCTTTCACCAGCTTCAATGCCAAGGCCACAAGTGTCACCATTAGGTTTCTGATCCTTCAACATGTCACCAAGTTCTTTTGAGCTTTTCTTGAATCTTTCCTTGTGCTGATTTGCAGTATCCAGTTCTCTTTCCAAGATTTCTTTCTGTCTCATAAGTTCATTTGAGTCATTTTTTGTATGCATCAGATTTGTCTTCAACGTATCATTTTTATGACTAAGTCTTGTGTTTTCATTTGCAAAATCATGCAGTCTTCTAGTCAGATCTTCTTCATTTTTCTTCCTATTTTCAATTTCTTTGCAAAATCTCATAGTCATATCCTGCATCTCATCCTGTGATGTACTTATCTCTTGTCTTAGTTTGTTTACCAGATCATTAAGAGTTTCCTTTTAATCTCCCTCTTTCTACATCTTCTCACAAAGTTCTCTTCTTTTATTCCTTGCTATAGTGTAATTCTCTTGAAGTGCTTGAATGATATCCTGAGCAGCGTTTAGATCATCATCAAGTTTGATATTTTTCAATTTTTCTGCATCATAGTCTGAAAGAGTTGTTTTCAATTGTTCTCTTAAGTTTTCCATCTCTACCAGTTGCAAGATCTTCCTCAAGTTGTTAGACTTCTGAAAATAGAGGACCAAGCTCTGATACCAATTGTTAGGATTTCCAAAGATACTGAGAGGGGGGGGTGAATCAGTATCTAACTGGCTATAGAATTTACTTGATTTAAAACATGCAAAGCATATAAATATTGTATACTGGTAAACAAAAAGTAATGCAATAAATAGAGATAACAACAACCACATGAAAAGCACACCATAACATAGTAGTTTAATGAGGAAACCCAGTGTGGGAAAAACCTCAGTAGGATTTGTGACCCACAATATTCACTTACTGGCCAATAAGAGAATATTACTGCTACAATAGGGGCTTGCACATGCAGGAAGGCCAAGCGCCTAGAGCTCACTGCTCAAATACAAAATAAGAAGTCACACTAACTTACAAAATGGATTATGACAAAACCTTCAATCACCTACAATTTCTCATCGGAGTGTGCATTTTCCAACAATAATGAGTTGTTTTAGTTTATGTGTTGGTAAAGTTGAAGTCAGTGTGTGATTGTCGAACTGGATGATGTATCTGCAATTTGAGTAAAGGCAGATAGGAGCATGAAAAGGATCTGAACAAGCAAGTGAAGTTCTATTCAAATAGATCAGCAAACTCCTGTTGTTTTCTAACAATTACAACAGTTAAATCCCCTAATCGAGTAAGATCTAACAAGATTGGTGTTATTAAAATCCTCTAACAATATGATCCATTAGTTTAGATTCTAAATCATTTACAAAGGTTACTCTTCACATGGTATTGCTTCTAACAAGGTATTATAGTCAATCTCTTAATCGGGTGGTCCCTAACAGGATCTATTCTTAACAGGACTTTTTGTAAAAGCTTTAACAGGCTTGGCTCCTAACAAGGCGAACTTCAAAAGAGTTCATATAGTTATCTTGTGTCCCATCTCACCATGGTTTTTTCCATTTGGATTTTGACATCAAAAATATTGTGTCAAGTGGTGAATGTTTTTGTGGTTATGTTTCTATGATTGAATTACTTAACTACTTATTTCACTTTGATAAGTTATGATAACCGGTAACAACAATATGGAATGAAGTTTTACTTATGTCATTAAAAGTATTTGAAAGTTAGTGAATTACAAGTTGTTTACTGTTATATGTTATAAACAGTGAACTGGTTTATCTTGATAGTTTTATTCTGACAGAGATATTGCATTGATAGTTCTAAGTTTACTTGAAAGGTTATTTATGAGATTGGTGAAGTTAATATAAGTTTTTCTCTCTATTGATTCACCCCCCCCTCAGTAGTAGACCCAATCCTTGTTCTTTCATCATACCATCACTTTGATGTAACATGTGGATTCGACCTCTCAATGTGTTTCTGGGATGTCTTGCATGTTGGATATTATTTATTTAGTCTAAGGTCGATATGTTTTGTAATTATGTAATTGGTTTATTATCTGTTGGCTAACCTAATTGTTTATGGTTGAGGTTTTGTATATATAGATGTAAGATCTCATTGTAGATCTTATATGTGATCATGGCATGGGATGTAATGTGTGAATAATGTAATATCATTCAAGCTGAGGATTTGGTCGATCATTGGAGATCGAATTAGGTTTATGTAATAGGATTTAGTCCTCCGATATTGATCTTAATTGGAACTATACTCAGGCATAGCAAATGTTATCTTTTGCAGTTCAACACTTCTCTAGATTGTAGTATGGATTTCTATGTAGTTAGTGAGACTCCTTTTGTGATGAGTAGTGTGCTCTAGGTTGTTGGCCTTCCTACAAGTGCAGGACCCTCAATTCTAATTCACATACTTACTGCAAAAGTATTATCTAATTGTGGGTAGGCTTCCCACCATTTTTTTTCCCTTTACCGGGTTTCCACATACAAATCTTGGTGTCATGTGGATGGTATTTAGTCCGTGATTATTGTTTGTGCTTAATTGGTTTAACTGCTATTCCGGTATTTGGTTTAAGCGTTCTGGTATTTGGTTTAAGTGTTCCGATATTAATGTTTTGGGTTCCGATATAAAGTTTTGGGTTCTGGTAATCTGTGACAACTAATTCACCCCCCCCTCTCAGTTGTCTTCTGGTTATTTGAACTATCTAATAATAAAAATACATACATAGTTCTAAAAAGGAGATTCTAAAGTTCTTTTACTAGTCCAAGCATTGAATTGAGAAGCTTATGATATGTGAGTATCAATAAACCCCAATCGCAACATCAAGATGAAAACTATGACAACAGAAGGAAGGTTAAAGATAGTCCTAGCATCAAAAAGCATACAAAATTAGTCATTATGAAGGGCTATAACTTAGTCATTGCCTTAGTATTCTTAGTCTCTGGGGTCATGAGACATAGTAATGATTTCACTGTCAAAGAAGCATGATATCAGTCCTCGGAGAAGCATACTTAGAAAGGTGTTTTGGTGGTCAAAATAACAGGGTACTATGTAGTAGTCAAGCTCCAAATGTATAAGCAACCAAGTCAAAATATTGTTTTCTTGTTAAGACAAAATTGTAGCATATCTAAAAGAGCAAGCAACGAAAAAGGTCATTGTCACAGTCCTCTTCATAAAAGAATATCAAAGCATAAAATACAATTCATCTCAAACATCAAATGTATCATAAAGAACAATCAATAATTATCACTCAAAGAAGACAGTGACAGTGAGAATCACAAACCAAATATAGAAATACATTGTTAAAAGCTACAAAAGCATCATACATTTTACAGCCACCAAAGAGTGATAAAATTGTTGAGTTTTGGAGCATCATGATCATGAAGGTATTCATAGAGGATAAAAATGACAAGCAAAGCATCAATGGTTGATAAATATTAATATTCCAAACTTGACAATATAATAGTGATTGATCCTAAAATAAATTGATAGAGGCCAAAAGGACTTGTTGATGTGTATTTTGTACATGACCAAACACAGAATAAAATACCTAAAAGGTACCTTATCCTCTCTTGAACAAAGTTCCCAACTGCTGAAGATCTCGTCGAAGGATCAGTCGAGGCAACTCCAAGGTTCTGCTTTGTAGGATCTCTACTCATGGATAAGCTCTTCGCGGTATGATGTGATTTTGCTGGAATCACAAGGGGACTTACACTCAATGACCTAAACGTCTGATTTGCTGGAATCACAAATCCTATTAACTAACTAGAAGACAAACAACTGACAAAAGATGCAGTGTTCAAGATGTCTACTCTACTACCTAGAATGTGAGAAAATGGATGAATGACTAGGTGGAGTCCTACTGGGCTGGGTCTCACCATCAGGTTGAACAATTCAACACCAACTCAATGCAATCTTCTAAGGGATGCTTCCAATATGTTCAAATCATACACCATCTGACAATGATCACCATTCAAGATAATGTATGAACAATAGACGTGTAACGACTTAAGATTAAGCTCATTTTATGCCAGTTGACCACGCAGGGCACACTTACCATCAGTAAGAGGCTAGTGGTATGGACTAGACAGATTCCACACGGGTGCATTCAACAATTTTCTTCACTCAATTTAATCATCTATAATCAAAAATGAAGATTCAACAAGAGACCATGCACATTGCAAAGAAACAACATATTCCACAATATCTTCAATGAAAAGAAGTCTTTACAATTAAGGCAACAATGTCTTGCCTTCTCTTCTTAATCTACTCTAATTGCTATTCTACTATTCTGGCCTCTATTACTAACTATTAACTATTAGCTATTATTGACTAATTATTAGCCTTTAAAAATGAGTAGCCAGGGCTTATATAGTGCCCGCAATACAATTCAATGGCTTAGATCAATTTTAGATCAATGGCCGAGATTTTACAATGAAAACCCTAATTAGGGTTTGTTACAACAAACTTAATTCTGACCAATGAAATAATTGCATTATTTGGACACATGTCTTCTCTAGAATATTCAACCAATGGATAGCTGGGATAGGTACATCAAAGTTTGTGCCATGTCCCATGAGTCAGGTACATTGAATCTGGACACACTGAGGTGGACCAGTCCGACTAGAGGATTGATGACTGGGATGCCACCTTGTCTAACACTTGTAACTTGGTAGATATTCAATTTGATGTTGCTGAGAAGCTAGCTTTAATTAACTCTTTTGAAACTGTCTGCTTCTTCAACAAACCCTTGCTTTAACTTCCTTTGTCTTCAAAGTGCAGGATGGATGGTGTACCTTTCCTTTGAATGCTGGACTGGAAGAGGTCGTCCCTGATGATGCTGGACCAGAGAAGGCCGTCCTTGATGATGCTGGGCTGGAGAAGGTCATCCTTGTCTTGGTTTGGTCCTCTTTCATCTACCAAAACAAACCAAAAGATGATTAAGGACACGTGATAAATTCATTTCAACATAGCATTTCCAACTTAAATCATCAACAAAAGATATTAAAATGAAGTTAGTTCAAGACTCTTTCTAGGGACAGGCCCTATAAGAATTTTGCCCTGGACCCTCTGGAAGGGTCAGGAGCGAATTTTGCATTCCTGGCTCATTTAGACCTCCTTTCAACGTTACCTCACAATTAGCTCCTTGCCTGGCCCCAACAAGGTGAAAAATAGTAGTTTCAAAGGATTTCGCCCTCGACCCTTTGGAAGGGTCAAGAGTGATTTTCTTGATTAGGCCTCAATTACCCCATTTTTTCACTCCAAAATCCTTCAGAAGGTGAGCATATGCTTTTTTTAGTCCAACAAAGTCTAGGGATCCATCCTTTTAGCTTCTCACATGGGCAAATTAGGTGATAATGAGAATTTCGCTCTGGACCCTTTGGAAGGGTCAGGAGCAAAATTCCTTCTTTAGGCTTTATTTTACACTTCCTTTACTTCAACTCATCTTGCAAGGCTTAAAAAACCTCTCTCCAGTCTTTTCATGCCTTAGGAATCAAAATCTTGTCTTGACACAAAGAGGAAATAGTGACTTTTATGAATTTCGCTCTGGACCCTTTGGAAGGGTCAGGAGCAAAATTCACTTTTTGCTTGCCTATTCACACTAAGTTTCACCTTCTTCACTTCACTTCATCTGGAATCCCCCATATTGAACCCACTTCTCAACTTGGCAACATTGGTTCGATCTTCACAAGGCCCAAAAAGGAGAATTCGCTCAAGAAACTAGCCAGGGACAGGACCTATCCAAAATTTTGCTCTAGACCCTTTGGAAGGGTTAGGAGCGAAATTCCAATTTTAGCTCAAAATTTGCATCTTTGGTGGATAAGCATCTTTCCAAGGCATTCCAAATAGCTTCTCTCACCCTAGTCTAGGCCTGACTTAGCACAAAATTTGGAGAAAAGGATGGTTTTAGTATTTTTCGCTCTGGACCCTTTGGAAGTGTCAGGAGCAAAAATCTTCCTTTGACCTAGAATCATCACTTTTGGAAGCCAAAATAAACTCAAAGGTGGTCTCAATGGCAACTTCTACCTTGGTCTAGTCTTGTCTTAGCATAAACTTGAAAGGAATACATAGGTTTTAGGATTTTCGCTCTGGACCCTTTGGAAAGGTCAGGAGCGAAAATCAGGTTTTAGGGCAATTTTCCCATCCTTTCATCTTCAAATCACCTCCAAGGCATAGAACATCTTGCCTCACTCCTCTCCAAGTAATGAAAACCAAAATCTTGTCTTAAATTGCAAGGAAAAAGGAGAATTTAGAAATTTCGCTCTGGACCCTTTGGAAGGGTCAGGAGCGAAATTTTCATTAGGCTTCAAAAATTTCCTTCTTAGCAACCAAATCCACTCTAAGTTAAACCAAATGCCTTCTCACACCCTTGTCTAAGTTTATTTTTGTCCAAAATTTGGAAGAAAAGATGACTTTGAGGATTTTCACTCTGGACCCTTTGGAAGGGTCGGGAGTGAAAATCTCTTCTAGGCTCAATTCCTTCATCTTTCATGATTTCTTGCAACTTCAAGTCACTCCCAGGGGCAATTCCTTCTTGATTTTACCTTATCCCACACTTGACTTAGCAAAAATTTGATAGCAAAAAGAAGTTTTGAGAAAATTCGCTCTGGACCCTTTGGAAGGGTTAGGAGCGAAATTCTCAATCTTGACCAAAAATCTTCATTTTTTCAACTTGAAACTTCTTTGCAAGATAGGATTTCATGTTTCATTGTGCTAGGAATAAAGTTTCATGTCCAAGAAAGGCTAAAAATAGGTTTACAAGGAATTTCGCTCTGGACCCTTTGGAAGGGTCAGGAGCGAAATTTCCTTTCCTGGCCAGAATCCTTCATTTTCACAACTTCTAAACATGCCCAAGGATTTCAATTTGTTCATTCTTCCTTTCATAATTTCTTGGACACCTCAATTTGACCAAACCAAGCAAGAAATGTCTCTTATAGAGATTTTCACTCTGGACCCTTTGGAAGGGTCAGGAGTGAAATTCTCCATTTGGGCTAAATCCTTCATTTTTTTGAGTTCAAAACAACCTCAAGAGGCAAAAGCAAGTTATTCTTCTTCCATCCATGTCAAAAAACTTGACCTTCTCCAATGCAAAATAAGAGCCTTTGGGAATTTTGCTCTGGACCCTTTGGAAGGGTCAGGAGTGAAATTTCCCTTTTGGTCCAAAATCCTTCATTTCTCAACACTTTCAAACACTTCAAAGGCAACAAGAATGTCCATCCTTCCTTCCAAGATACCCAGCAAATCAAAATTTAGTCAATCTTAGGAAAAAATGAGCTTTAAGAAGATTTTCGCTCTGGACACTTTGGAAGGGTCGGGAGCAAAAATCTCATTCTAGGCTAGATTACTCACTTTTCAAGTTTCAAACCACTTCAAGAAGCAAAATTAGATCATTTTCCACCTGAGGAAGAAGGTTTCAAGGTCAAACAAGGTAGCAAATGAGGTTTATGATGAATTTCACTCTGGACCCTTTGGAAGGGTCAGGAGCAAAATTCTCCTTTAGGCCAAAATCTTGTTCTTCAAAATCAATCAAACTCCCTCTCAAGGCAAAACATACCCATTCATCTCCCATCAAGCCAACGCCTAGCCAAAATAAGGAGGAAAATAAGAGTTATAAAGATTTTCGCTCTGGAACCTTTGGAAGGGTCAAGAGAAAAATTCCTAATCTTGGCCAAGATCCTGACTTCATTTTCACATTTCTTCATTCAAACAAGCGTTTTTTCCTTCATTCAAGCCTGGGAATGCGTTAGTTCTAGGTTTTGGTCAAAGTAGAATGCCTTATGGAGAATTTCGCTCTGGACCCTTTGGAAGGGTCAGGAGCAAAATTTGACTTTTTAAACTCTCCGTCAGGATCATTTTATGGAATATAACATTTAAGTATAAGTTATATTCCATATATACTTTCAGGATGTTTGAGAGTGGTTTCGGACCTCCAAGAGTTATATTGCAAAATCTAGTTTTTGGAGGAGTCTTCAGTTTTCCAGACTTGGTCAAATTTTAGGATCAGGACATTCCAGACTTAGCCAAATTTTAGGATCAGGGCATTCCAGACTTAGCCAAATTTCAGGATCAGGGCATTCCAGACTTAGCCAAATTTCGGGGCATTTGAAGATCAGGATGACATTCCAGACTTCATCACTCACCAACTCGACCTAACTCAAACCTTCAAGGATGATACTCACTCACCAAGCAAGACACAATTAGCAACAAGAGCAAAACTAGGCCCTAAAGAAGACTCTCAAAGAAACCCTAATTCTGGGGCCCTGTGGACTCACCCTGTCTCAAGCAAAGCCTGTAATCCAATGATCCCCTCGACAACACTCATCCTGCAAAGGCTAACAGACAAAACCCTAAAAGACCTAGAAAACAAACCCTAGAAAGCAAAAAGAAGGGGTCCCCATTTGCAATGGGGTGATGTGTGAATACATCACAACAGGACCCAAAGACAATAATATTTAGTAGTTATCAAAGGGGGGAGTCAATTCAAGGTACACACATAGAGTTGTTATGACCTTTATATCATTTCATGATAAATGAGTCATAATAAGACATAACCAATAGCACTAATAATCACATATTAGTGACAATGTGTTAAAAATATAGTGCATAGTCCCTTTCTACCAGTTTAGAGATCCAACTCATAGTGAGGTAAAACTCTCAAAGACTTTGATCTAGATAGAAGAGGACAGTAATAATCATAGTGAGAGCATATGATTTTACAATCAAGGAAGTGAGTTTTCATATATACAATGAAGAGTGGCATTAGAGTAAATCACAGTCCTCAAAGGCAGTAGAAGGGTTATGAAGGTAGTGTTTCATGCTTAAAAAACATTAATGTGGAGATAGGAAATGAGGATGAATCACAAAATCCTTAACTATCAAAGAAATTTCAAACATAAACCAATAGAAATTAACACAAGATAAGAATAAAATCAAATAAATGAAACTCCCTCATCCTGCATCTTGTCTTGCATTGTGCTTGTAGGTGGCTCTCAGGTATTGCACTAGGATTCCTGCATAGATTAGATAATTGTTTGAAGATTGTGATTCTAGCTTGAAATGAGAAAATGATGTTGAATTTATAGATTTTCAACACAGAGGAGGTTTGAACTCAAGTGTTGATTGACAGATAACTAATTTAGATTGATAAGTTAACTCATTAGATTGATCTATTGACAGAATTGATTGACCAATAGACTGAATAGACTAGCTATTTGACTGGATTAATTTATTAGAAGAGATAAGTGGATTGATTAATCAATAGACTGAATAGATGGATTAGTCAAAAAAAGGTGATTGAGAGTTAAAAAGGATGATTGATGAGTTAACTGATTAGACAACTGATTTGATCAATCAGTTCTGATTTTAGCATGTGTTGTAGGATTTTGAAATTGAATTTGATTTTAATTTTCAATTTGAATTTAAATTTGGTCTTTTGAATGTTGAAATGCACATGAAATTAACTAAAATTGAGATTTGGTGAAATGTGAATTGATGATTTGGAATTAGATGAAATGATATGAAATTTGAATTTGGGAAAATATGAAATGAAATTAGATGGAATTAGTTGGAACTACAATTTGGGGAAATGGAGGAATTTAATTAATTAATTTAAATAATTTTATTTAATTAATTTAAATTAATTAATTAAATAATAAAGATTATTTAACCAAGGAAAAGGTTGTAATTAATTAAATAATTAATATTTAATTAATAATTAAGATATGGTTAACTGATTTAAATGATTTGAGAATAGAAATAGAATAATTAGGAGTGTTGAAGGGCGATGATTAGAAGAAATAGTTAGTTTAATCAAATAATTAAAGAATTACTTAATTAAATAGACGAATAATTAGTGTAGAACTAATGAGACATTTTTAGGTGTCTACAAGTAGTATAAGGCAGTGGCAGTCATTAAAGCACAAAAGATCAAATACAACTCTTCAATAGTCTTAACGCATTGAAAGAGTTAAATACGCCTATTACACAACCACAATCAAGGCAGGGGATAATGAGAGGTCAAAGAGAAACAACAAGATTAGTGTTTAGTTAAGCAAATCAATACTAAAGGAATTCAACAAAAATAGAACAAGGTAAGGGTTTGTTTGTCATGATGATGGGCATTTTTACCTCAAAAGAAGTCATCAACTTCAAGATTTGATACAAACACTAGCTATCAGTATAGTCACAAATCATAGAAGGGAAAATGATTGTGTAAAGGTACAAAAGGTTAGAGAAGAATATGGGAAAATCGTTAGTGCTTCTTAAAGGAAAGAGTTAGAGAAGATCACATCCTAATAGGATCATGAGATATAGTTCAATCACAGTCATGAGCAGCAATCAAAGCCTAGTATAAAAGCATGTCCATAGCCTCAAATCAGTATGGTCAAAGGGACAATCTTAGAGATAAGAGAAATCAGTGACATCAAAGAAATACAGAGAGATGCCAACAAAGACAAATTAGACAAGGAGAATTTTTGCGATCCAACACAAGCATACTATGAAGGCTATGTGAGTTTATGAGCAAGCAAGAAAGGAGAAGCATCAAAACTATTGTGAGTTAATGATACATAGGAGGATATACATTGATGAGATGGAGTTTTAGTAATGCATCAGTTAGTTGATTACCTTAAATGGTGGATATTTAGTTCTTATTTGTTTGAGCCTGAAAAGTGGGAAGTTTGGAGGAGTCTACAACAATTATAGTGCAGTTACTAACCCCACATGAGTCAGTCATCACTTGAGACCACTTTTTGGGTAGTTCAACATGAGTTTCAGTAAGTTCGGACTACCTTTATGCATGATCTCCTCTCAAATATGACCCCTGAAGATATTTCATGCAACTTGGAGATATTTTCAAGGTGGAGACCAACATCTCAACTTTATTTCTTCTTCAACTTCTTCTAGATTTCTCTTCTATAAGTATTTCTCTCCTTTCCATTTTCTAAGTTGGTTCTTTCTTTTCTTGCATACACACACCAAGAAGAAGTTGATTATAGCTCATTTTATCAAGAATACAAGAATTATTATGAATTTTTATCAGTTGATGAATAAAGTACAAGAGATTATTCTCATATTTCTCTTGTTCCAATATTGTCACATTTATGATTTTGAGGATAGTATTGTGATTTATAGTTAAATCCTTCATTATTGTCTCATTAGTGCTTTCTAGAACAAGAAATTTTATTGTAGGCTCAGGTTGTGTGTTTTGCTATCTGTTTTCAAAAGATTGAATGTTGTGAAAAATCTTTCCTTCAAACAAATTCTAAAAAACTTTCAAACCTTCACACAAAGTACTTATGGGTTTCATAATCTCATATGATTTTTAATTAGGCTTTAGGTTCTTTTAAGCTTATAATTATTTTAGCACAACAAGTAGTATCAAATCCATTGGTGCATCACCTCCTTATAGCAGTAGATTTTTATTTTCAGCAAGTATCTCTCCTCTTTTCTCAGTCAAGCTAGTTTTTCTAGGAGGTTTCACCAGAGAACCAACTCACTTTGGAGGTTGATTTCCACAATAGGCAACCCATAGGCCTATAAATCTTCCAATTTTTCACAAGATTTTTGAGCTTTCAGCTTAAGCATCATGGGTGCAATATTGGTGACAACACTTATATTGAGCAATTTAGAAACATTAAATCAAAATTACAAGAATAGTTGTCCTATTTAGACTATGAATGCCAACAGGAATATGATTATGAATCCTCACAGGGTTATAACTATGAATGTCAACAAGAGTATGACTTGCATCATGAACAAGTAGATTATCAAGCCTATCTTCAAGATCAACAACTTGAGATGCAAAAAAGACAGTTTGAGGAGAAGCTTGAACAACAGATCACTATGAAATAGGCAGGGACTAAGTTATTGATTTCCAAGCAAGAGGCTTCCAAATTCAAAATACCAAGCTTTAGACAAGGTGAGTCTCCTAAGTCTCCCAAATTTGAAATTTTAAGTTCTAAGAGTTGTCCTTCTTTTCAAGAACTTGTAAAAGAAGAGATTCAAATATTTGCATTTCCCAAGTTTTAGAAAGCCTCTTTCAATTCAAGAGCCTGTGATTAATCAAGTGGAAAATTTTGAAGAGCCTATTCAAGAAACCCAATTAGCTTCTTATATTGTAGATCATCCTATGAAAGAAGTTTGGTAGTATGCATTTCCAAGTTTTAGAAGCTTTCACCCCATTCGAGAAGGTAGATATGTAGAAAGTCAGGCCACCATTCCCCAAAAGCAACTCGTGCTTGAGCAAAATCAATCCATAATTGTTCAAAAGAAGCCTTTTGAAGATCTCATATCTCTTAGTAAAATCTATCAAATTTTAGGAGAACCTATTGCATACCAAAAGGGCTGGCCTAATGAGAAGACAAAGGAGAATAATCAAGATCAAGAATAGTTGTGTGGCTTAGATACACTTGTGTATGAGGTATAAGTACAAAAATCAAATTTGTTGCAGGTAAATCTCAAGCATGATGATTAGAAAAACAAGTTAAAAAGAAAGATTCAAGTGTTGATGAAGAGATTCTAACTATTTTCATTCACGAGCTTCCTTTGTATGTTGATTATGAAGAATACAAGACAAGCTTGGGATAGCAAGAAGATGCAAATGAAGATAGCTTGATTTTGAAAGATGAAAAGGTGGAAATAGAAGAACTTTTTAGTCAGGGTGAACAAAAGGAAGGACAAGAATTGGTTTGTCAAGAGCCTGTACTTTAGAAGGATGTTCTTAACACCTCATAAAAGCTTAAGGAGAGTTATCTTGAGATAAAAAATAATCCTCTATCATAGCAAAGAAAAGAGAATGATGAAGATGACTCATTTTGGGACGATCTTGAAGTATTTGTTTTAAATTTAGGCACCAAACTAAGATCTTTTGAAGACATTCAATTGGAACAACAAGGTATTGTTGAGGAAATAGTTATTAAAGCCCAAGTTCAAGATTATCTATTTGTTGATCTTTCTTTATTTAATAGTGTAGACACATAAATTTGTCCATTAAATTAAATAAATATTTAATATTTGTTTAATTCACTAATATTTTCTTATTAATTAAATGTACATTTAATTAAATCATTTTTATCCTATTCTTTTAATTTAATTAAATAAATTTCATAAATTTATTTAAATAAAAATCTCTAACTATAGTCCAAATATTAAATAAATTAATAAATTTATTTAATTCCCATTTCCACTCATTTAAATAAATTAAACATTTATTTAAAAATTCCCAATCAAATCCCCATTTAAATAAATAAATATTTATTAAAAAATCATCCCATCCACTTGCATTCTCCTACAAATGCAAGTTGCACAACTATTTTGAATAAATAAATTATTATTTAAAAATTCCTAAATCCTCACCCACTTACAAAGCCCACTTTCTCACTAACCTTCTTATAGATTCTTCTAAGCCCTTCTAAATTATCCTAAACCCCCTTGTAATCACTTGCACAATCCTAACCCCAAATTAACCCCCAACCCATCATCTCACCCATTTAAGACTCTAACATAGTCTTAAATGCTTTCTTTATTCAACACACTAACCCCACATGGGTTTGGTCCCCTTTGACCAAAGCCTAACCATGGGTAAACCTTTCACAAGAATTTACCCATTGGCCAAATAGCTTTGTCCAATAACTCAACCACATGAGGTTACCATCATGTCCTCTCAAGCATTTAATTCTTCTTCCCTCTCCTCTCAAGCCCTCTCATGATGCCACTTGTCACCATTGCATTGGTGGAAGTTACAAACATGGATTGAGGATGAATCCCTCCTCATGCAATCCTAGCCCTTGCTAAGACAATTCAATCTTGACCCTTCAATTACCCATTTTTTATATAAAAGGAACCCTCATCCTCAAGCAAAGGAGGAAGCATCTTTAGCATTGTTATTATAGTCGTATAGGCATTTCTACTTAGCTTTATCAGAGCAATTCTATTTTCCGCATTTGTGTAGCAATATGAGTTTATTTTCAACCATTCAATCCTTCATTTGGCATCCATGGCTACATGCTAAAACTGAGAGCTATACTCAAGCAAGCATTTGGATCTTGCAGAGGAGAAGAACAAGGGAGAGCCATCAAGAGCACAATGGGAGCATCTTAGGAAGTCTCTTCTCCCTTCTTTTCATTTGTTTTTCTTCAATTTGTATGCTTTTTATTCTCTTTTGATATGCATTTGAAGGTTAAAAGTTTATTTGTTTTGGTTTTGGTTGAGATTAACATATTAACTTCTTTGAGATTGGTTTTATGTGTTCCCCTTTCATGTGTATCAAATAGTTATGATGAAGAGAATGTGCATAAACTAAAAAAATTGTCAAGATGTGATCAACATGAGAAAGAAAAGCACATTGATAGGGTGATGATCCATGAGAAAATAAGTTAGGACAACACTGTTGACAAAGTTCAAGAGTTTTCTATGGATGCAAATATGGTTCAAATGGAGCATAATTACGAGAAAAAAAAGCAGTTATGGTTAAAGAAGAAAAAGGTCAAGTAGAAAACAATAGAGAAAACCCAAATTTGAGCATCTCAAGAAGATGCCCAATTAGGTATCTTTATAGAATAGAAGCTAGAAAAGCAGTTTCTATCATATTCACTAGAATATGAACACGTTGAAGCTCAATCAAAACAAGCTCTACTCACCTATCCACTCCAAGAGATTTTCATGTACAATCAGCTTAGTGAGGTTGGAGGCTTTGTTTTCAACCTTGAAGAAGTATTGCAGAAACTAGAAGAGTACATTTTTCTTCTTCATATTTTCTTATTTTTCCATAACTGTGTCATGCATCCTAAGTTGGGAAGAAAATCAATTTATTTACAAAAACTAGTGAATGGTTTTGTTTGAATAAGTCTTATCTTTGGTTAGAGTATTTTATATTAACCTCTCATTCCTCCAAGTGCTTTGGAACAAAGTTTTTCAATTTAGTTTAGTTCTTTCATTTCCCTAAGTGTTGTTGCACAAGTTTTAGGTTAGTTTGTAGGTTCTTGTTGTTGTTCAGTGTTTCTAATAGCTAAGTCTGAGTCTAGTTTAAGTTTGTTCAAGGTTTCCCAAGACTCCATTGCCCAATGGATGCTTAAGGCTACTACTTCCTCTTGTTTAGGAAACAAACATCCCTGAGAGGTCACCAAAATGTTACTTATTTTTCTCCTATTTTGGTTGAAAATTTCTTGTCTTAGGTCTTAGGCCTAATATAGAGAATAAAGGAGCTTTAAGTTTTTAAAAGAGAGAAAAAACTATTTCAAAGTGTTTTAAAATTTATGTTTTTTTAATAAACAAACCATTCAAGATGTTTTTATTTATTAAAAAAGAAAGGATTCTCTCAAAAAGGCCTTATTTCATATAAGAGTCAAAGTTGGTGAACAAGAGGGAAATGAAATTTAAACTCAATTCATTCAAGATCTCACATGATTCTAGGATTTCTTTAGTATCACACTGAGTTTCATCTTGTATTTTCAATGAATAGAGGATTTTTTCTACGAGAATGGTTGCATGCAAGGCCTTCTTACCTCTATTTCAATATCAAGAAATCCATCAAGGAGCAGTTTCAAGAAACATGCAGAGGGTCATACATGTAGAAGAGAAATCCCAAGCATTCATATAGCAGATCAAAGTAGTCCAAGAGTTGTGAATTTTTTTAATGTAATTTCGTGCATATACAAAAAGTTATGAGGAGCTTGAATAAGCCACACAAGTTGCTATAGATGGGCCATACAATCTCATGTATGCAGTTCTTTATCAGAGCTATCTGAAACTTAACCCATTAAAGCCCTACTTTTCCTTTCATAAGAAGTCATTTCTAAATCTACGTTAAGGATAGGCTTTATTTTATTTTTGGGAGATCATCAAAAAATCAAAATAGATAGTGCATGAATAACAATTTTAGATTCTAAGCACAAAATTGAGATAGAAAAATATGACAACTCATGGCATTCAAATAGATAAAAGGTTAAAAAACAACCAAAAGATATTCTAGATAGTGATAGAAAATGCAATCCAAGACATTAAGATCTGATATAGAAGATAGTCAAAAAGTAATCTAATAGAGCTCTATTGCAGTTTTGATCTATCATTAACAATAGCCACATCTTCAAATTCACACAATGAATAAACTAAGTTGTTTATAGAATGATCCATCAACAATATAATGCAATCCAAGAGAAATTAAAGGCAATGATGTGCAATAGTGGAAACTACAATTTTTGACAATCTCATCAAGTATGCAAGATAAAAGAAGAGCAGTGTTCAATAGAGATATGAATATCAATTCTTTCAAAGAAAAAAGAGAATAAGAGATAATTAAAGAAAATAACCAAAGACAAAAGCTTGATCATAGTGGGAAGGAAGGTAACTATTAAAGCAATAAATAGGAAGGGTTTTCTTAAGAGATATATCCATCCAAAACCCTACCCTAGACAATGACAAGATAGTGTTCACAAGAACTCAGATATGATACAACAGGGGTATGAGTTTTAAGGACACTAAAAAGATAGTCATTGTCTTTGTATGTAGATTCCTCAACAAATGACAGTGTCATCACAAGGTTCACTATCCATACAAGGGTCCAAACCTTAGGGCACAACACAAGAATAGTTAAAATAGATCACAAAGCCATCATATGGTCACAAAGACAGTAATGCCAAACAATATGACAGTCCTTGTTACTTTTTTATAGAAGGTAAATATCAGTCCAAGGTAGTAATGGATACTAAAAGCATGACAGAGAGATAAGGAATGATAACATTTTAGTCATTAGGGACAATGGTCTTTTAGGATCTAATGACAAAATGGAAGCTAGTAAAGAAAAATTGAAAGGATGATTGTTATTGTAGATGGATTTGTAGAGAAGAAAAGAATATAGTCCTAGAAAACACTAAAAATGGTGCATTCAAGAAGGCCAAATCTAGAATAGTGTCAAAATATTGTGGTAGTCTTGAGAATAGAGAAATTATTTCTTCAACACTTATGACAGTGCCATAGCTAAGGAGCATGAACGTCCATTCTCAATGGTTATATGACATAGAGTTTTTTGTTGTAGTCAAGCAAGATCATGAAGAGGATTCATGAGAATATAGAGACACAACAACCACAATCATGAAGCTACAATGAGTAGTCAAAAGCTTTGAAAGACTCCTATACCTCTAAAACCTCATGATAAGAATATGATAAAGATAGTTGTCAAAACACAAGTTAATGATAGTAGTATTATATTAAATGTTTAAGGAAATACCATAATCCTAGCACAATGAAACAAGGATATATAACGACTATAATAGTCATTAGAACAAAGATGGTTGTTATGCAAGGATAGATTATGGGGCAGAGTGGGTCAAACAATAAAGATAGTAATTTATGCATACTATCAAAGTCACCATGAAATAAAGAAGATAAAATGTTGTAGACTAGTCAAGGGGTAGTCAAAGCCCCAAACCTTAGGACATTCAAGGGCAAGAGATTGTGTATGATAGTTTGTGGTGAATAAGAAATGTTTTTTTTGTAGTCACAACAATCTTGTGATAGTCAAAAGCCATATGTAAAAAGAGTTGTAAAGGAAGAAGGAATGAACAATACCATTAGGATAGTTCCAAGTTTTTTTTGTTAAGTTATGGTGGGACACAATCCATGTGACATTTGTAAAAGTAGACATCTAGAGGAAAGAGCAATGACATAAGAGAGTAATCAATATCTTTGTCAATGTTTAGATAAGAATATAGTAATGAGGAAACCTTCAGGTCTAAGATAATAATATATGAATCATTATAGCACCAAAAGTGAACACAAAGATGGTGGAGAAAAGAACAAAGAATAATCTTTAATGGGAAGACCTGGGATAGTTAATAGTAGTCATTGAGTGACACAACAATGCACAGTGAAAGACACTCATTGAAATTTTAGATCAAATGTGACTATCTTTTTAACCTTCAAAGGAGCTATGGAAATCTTGAAATCAATATCATAACTTCAAAAGGTACAACCTAGCAATATTTTGTTGCAATAAGAAATAAACATACATATGCATGTTGTATATTGAAAGGTAGATCATACCAGTAATATGATTGTCCAAAACAAAAAATGAAAAGACCAAACCAGAGTCATGGTCTCCAAAGAGACAAAGCCACATTAAGAAAGAGAAAAAGGACAAAAGCATGGCAATGAACTTCACATCAAAGGCATTCAAACATAGCATGTTCAAGGAATAGTCCAATGGTAATAATAATAACAACTTCTAGAATATGTATAGGTTAGACACAGTCATGTGATAATGCATAGAATAGTATAATTACAGCATCTTCAAGCTTTGAGAAAGAGTCTAGATCATAAAATGGCTCAACACAATAGCGAGATGAAAGAAAAGAAAAAGAAAGCCTATGCCTAGTGAAGGCATATCAACTTAGAGTGCAACCAACCCATCCTTGCATCATGACAACCAATTCTAAGGTTAGTTGCAAAGGTAGGAAGTGAAGTTCTAACTCCTACATAATTTTCAGCCTAAAAATAAGCACCTATGAGATTTTGTAACAGTTAAACATTATTTTTTGACCCCACTTGGGACTACTTTTGGAGTAGTTAAACATCAATTTAAGTAAGATTCAAGCACCTTTTTGCATGCATTTTCTTCAAATTCAACCCCAAGAGCCTCATCATGCAATCTAGAGAATCTTTCAAGGTGGAATCAATTAGTTCAGGCTGAGATCAAGAAGGCAGACTCAGTCACATTATTCAGTTCAAAGAAGACTCTCTTCTATTTATTCTTCTTTCCTTCTCTCTTTTGAGTTAGTTCTCTTCTTTCTTCTAGCATGTATTGCAACTTTCCAATCTCTTTCAGGTTGTAGAAAAGTAATTATAACTCAACATTTTTTTTTAAGTTCTAGAAGCAGTTGTAATTGAAATTCCTTCAAGTTCAATAAAGAAGCAGTGTTCTTTCTCAAATATTTTTAGTTTCTGTTATTGTTATGAATGATTTGATATGTTTTTCAGTGTTTTCTCTTCAAGAAACCTCTAAATGTGTCTCATTTATGCAATGATAAGGCTAGGTATTCCATATAAATGCAAGTTATGAGTTGTGTTAGATTGTTGAAAGTAGTTTGAAATTGTGAAACTCACATTTCCTTCACACAAAAACTGAAACAAGAAACTTTCTTGTAAAATATTTATGTATTTCTTGATATTTTTGAGTTGTGATCATAACACCCTCTTTCATTGAGTATGGTTGTGAGTTTAGGATGTCTAATAGAATCAGAACGTTTGGTTCACCACCTCCTTAAAGGATAGTTTTTAGTTTCAATAAATCCTTCTATCAATTTTCCCATTAAAGTTAGTTTGCAAGAGGTCCATCAAGAGGACCAGCTCACTCTAGAGATTCACCTTCATATTGAGCAACCCACAAGCTCAAAGATGTTTCCAAGTTTCACAAAATTATTGATCTCTTGGCTTAGCACTAGGGTGCGATTATTTGTGACAACAAGAGGATGAAAGCATTCATGTTTAGCATGGTGGTCTAATGTAGGTGGATCTATCGACTGAAGACAAAACACCATGGAATAAAGATTTTGGTTGAAAAGTGAAGGATTTATTTGACAAAAACAAACTAAAATATATTTCTAATGGATAGGTGCAACTGAGAAAAATTAAAAAAAATGTAGAAGATGAATAAATAGGAGAAGTTAAAAACAATATAGAAGATGAGGTGCCCTATGAAATAGTGTATTAAGAAGCAAAAGGAAATAATGTGTAGAGGGGGTGAGTGTGGAAGTTAGAGGAAAAGAAGTGAAAGGGGCATGGAAGATTTCAATTTGCAGATATACAAGAGAATAGAAAAATAAATAATTGAATACACGTTCGACAAAAAGAGGTAGGTAAAAGAGTTGAAGATCTAAATAAATGAGAATGTGAGTAAGAAATAGTTGAGAGAAGATTAAAATAATCAAAAAAGAGTGTGCACATAATATAGAGATAGAAGGGAAAGTAATTGTCTATTGATGCACAAGAAGTGAAAGAAGGAAAATTCAAAACTTTAAATTGCAAACAAAATAAAAAGAGAGTTGGTAGTTGAATGGACTAAGAAAGAATAAAACAAAGAAATGTAGTTGCAATTAAATTAGAGAGAGAGAGAGAGAGTGTGTGTGTGTAGCTACAAATGAAGAATTGAATGAATGAAGATGATGCACCAAGGACTACAAAAAATATATATTATCATTATAGAACTAAATTATAATGTGATTTGAAGAAGTGAGCGTAGAAAACTTAGGAATGATTACATATTTAAAAATTCCATTGAAAATTTTGTAGATAGAGATGAAAGTGATAAAGTATGTAGAGTTGAAAATTGATAGAAGGTATTTGCAAGAAGCCTTGCAATTTGATTGTGGATCACTCAACAAAGAGTTGATCAAGGAGATTTTGTGTATGCATAGTTTATTTCGAGTATTAATTTTGGTTTTGTAAATTGAACATAGAATGTATGAAATAATTACAATGATTTGAAATAAATTTGAAATTGTTGTTCTTGATTGAGACTTTTCTAGAAGAAATAATATAATAGAACTCCCTTCAATTTGACTATAAATATGTTGTATAGAAGTTTTATTTGAGAATTGGGTTGGCTGCAAATTAAGATAGTCTAACAAGATCCTCTTAATTTGCACTACATCATATTCACATTGTTTCTTGTTGCAAATATCTTGATGAAGCACATGGAGCACTTTGATTAATTGATGGTATATGTGGTTGTAGTTATTGTTCCCTTGTTCATGTTTGAGGTTACTTGTTACCCTTATGTAATGTATACAATAAGTGGAAGAATTTTAGGAACTAGGTGTTGTACACCTCACATAATTTTTAATTGATTATTATGTATATGGTGCACCTAGGGGACCTAGATGGATACACTTAACTAGGAGTTAACATTTGTGGAGCCACTTTAGGTGTTTATGTAACATTGGGAAATATATTTAATTTGGGTCTCACATTGGGAAAATATATTTAATTTAATATTAGGGAAAGATTAATAAATTAAAAACTTAGTACTCAATATTAAATTTGGTGTCAATGGTTTTGTAATCTTATGGTACTAAACACATGGTTTGCATAATACCACTTGATGGTTTTGTGTGAGCTTGTAAAAGAAAATACAAGTTTAGCTATTCAAGGTTGGCTGATAAGAATTTTGAGTCTTCTTCTGAGGAGTGCATATGTGAAGCATGGAAAAGGATGTGTGAATACGTGCTTCGACACATGGAGGATGCACTAGAGAGGTTTAATATTTCAGAGGTGTTCATGGAGGCTCTAAAGATGTATTGTAATGTTTATTGTTTAATAATACATGATTCATGTAAGCTTTTGGAGGTTGGGTTTTTCCTATGGTATATCTTGTGTCAACTTTTGAACTTTAGATTGTTGTTCATGATTGAGACTTTGCTACAAGCAAAGATATCTAATATAACTCTCTTCATTTGACTATAAATATACTGTGTAAACACATAAATCTGTCCACCCAATTAAATGAAGATTTAATATTTATTTGATCAATTAACCATCAATCAACAATTAATTAAATCAATATTTATTTAATTCATCCTCAAACTCTTCTCATATTAATTAAATAAATTATTAAATTTATTTAAATTAATTCACTCTAAACAATCAATTAAATGAATAAAACATATTTATTTAATTTAACCCCTTTCCTCCTTTAAATAAATAAATAAATATGTATTTAAATCCCTAAACTACCCCCCCCCCCACTTGCATCCTCCTACAAATGCAAGTTGCACCTATTTGATTGAAATAAAGTAATTTTGTTTTAATTAAAAACTTATTTTCTCTCACCCACCAAAGCCACTTGCTCTTCTAATCCCATTCTAGACTCTTCTAATCCCCTTCTAGACTCTTCTAACCCCTTCTAATTATCTTAATCCATCTCCTAAATATTGTCACATTCCTAAGAAACTTGAAGTCACTTCCCAAAGCCTCAAAGGCTTTGAAATGTCTGCAACAAGTTAACTCTCAAAGTCTTCCAAACCACTTATGGCTCTTACATAACCATTAATGGTTAAATCAACTCACCCACATGGTTAGAGACTTTCCCTCTAACTTAACCCCCATATAACTCATGTGTCTCTTCAAGCATTTATTGCTTTGACCATGGTTATCCCCACTAACTCTTGCACAAGAGTTTATCCATTGGATAAAAGCATTACCCTTGGATAAAAGCTTTATCCATTAACTCAAGCCTAACCAAACCCTCCCAGGGTAACCCTCATGTCATCTCAAGCATTTAATGCTTCTTACCTCTCATCTCAAGCCATCTCATGTTGACATTTGTCATCATGGGATTGGGTTGAAAGCCATCACATGGATCACAAACCCATCAATCGTAGCCCTTGTCGAGATTACTCAATCTCAACCATCCATTTCTCTATTTTTCCTATAACTAGAGCCCATTCCTTCTCCAAAAAGGATCCAAAAATGTTGTATGAATCAAACCTATAGTAATTTTGAGAGAGTATTTAGAAGCACTTTTCTTTGTTATTTTGGTTAAAATTAACATAGACTATTTAGGTGTTTTTCTCATATTTAGCTTATTGGCATTTGCATAATTAGTTATCTTCATTTTCATAATCTTGAATCTCCATAAGACATCCATAATAGTGCAAAAAGTTGAGGGCTACACTCATGCAGAACTTGGAGAGGAGAGGAACAAGGAAGGATAAACTATGAGCATGTTGGAGAGCATTTTGGAGGGTTTTATCTCATTCCTTCATTTTTGTATGCCTTCCAATATCTATTTTATATCTCTCTTGATATGCATGCTTAGGATCTTAGATTCATTTGTCTTTTGTTTATGTCACTAACATATTAACGTTTGAACTTGTATCTTCTGCATCCTTTTCGACATGCATCATTTGGCGAACCTAACGTGAATCAAACACGCAACCTTCTGATTCGAACTAACTTCTTTTTTTTTGTGATTTTCATAAATTTCCACATACAAGTTGCACTTTAGCGCTATTAAAACATTTTTTAGGGCCATTAACAACAGAA
This sequence comes from Cryptomeria japonica, assembly GCF_030272615.1. Classification (NCBI taxonomy): domain Eukaryota; kingdom Viridiplantae; phylum Streptophyta; class Pinopsida; order Cupressales; family Cupressaceae; genus Cryptomeria; species Cryptomeria japonica. Next base: position 711,645,549 of record NC_081411.1, on the reverse strand, counting down.
GGTTTAGCGCCTTTGTCTGATTTATGACTTTTGTTGTAGATCTAGCATCGTTGTTATAGTTATAGCATTATTATTGGTTAAATGGCGCTATTGTAAGTCTTTTAGTGCGTTTGTGCTCTCTGTCTGACATCATTTTCATTTTGTTTAACAGTTTAAAGTAGCGTGTATGTCCATCTTTTAGCGTTGTTGGTGTTATTTTAGCGAGTATGTTAGTACTTCAGTGATTTTGTCTTAAAATAGCGTTTTTGTGTTTACATAGAGTAGTGCTTTTGTAACAGAGAGTTGAAAAAAAAAATTGTAACTGAAAAAAAATTAAAATTTAGGCTTGTAGAAGCCCACCAAAAAATCTTTATTTCACTAACTATTCCTTTTTCTTTTTTTTTTGTGTAGGTTGCTAACATTTTTTGTTTGCAGGATTTAAGGAGTTAGAAATTAGGAATCTATTTCTTTTCTTTCTAGCTTTGTTTAAAAGTTATATTAAAAAGAGTTCACTTTCATTTGGTTTAAAACAAACTTCATCTTTTTATTTTGGACTAAAATCAACAAAATTTTCAATTTGGGCTTAAAAAGAAATTCATTTGCAAAGTTAAAAAGAACCACAAATCAAACAAACAAACTTTTCTTTCTTTTGCAAGTTAGGAACAAACTCTTCATTTTGGGCTTAAAACAAACAAACAAATTTTATTTCTTGCAAGGATAAATTCACAATCAACTTTTTATTTTGCAAGTTAAAAAGAACAAACAACTTGTCCATTTTTGTTTACAAAAATGCTTTTACTTTGAGCAAACGTGCTTTCAATTTTGTTGACCTGGATTTTCACTTTCCTAGTTAGACAACAAATTGCTTTGTGAGATTAAAAAGAACACCATGATTGTTGGAGAAATATCTCCAAAAAGAAAATAGATCACATTGCGATAAAAGGGTTAAAAAGAATAAGTGTTTCTCATGTTTGGCACACTTGTGCAAGTCTATAGAATGGTCCTATTTCTAACACACACTATCCTCTCCCTTGGCTCTCATGGTCCAAGGTGCAAGAGAAAAGTGTTAGTAACGCTCTAAATTTTTCTTTTCTTAAGAGAGGCCTTCCAAGAGACACATCACTCTTGGGAATGACCTTGCGTGGTAAATCCTTCGAGCCGCTATAGAAATCAAGTGAGATGAAATTGATAGCCTTGGGTGTAGCTGTTCTTACAGTGTAACTTGTCGAAAGGACATATGGCTCCACCACAAGTTACAAGGCTCTTAAGTGAGTCACTGCAGAATGAACTTACATCCAAAAACATCGAATATTACTAGACACCTTTTATTATAGAAACCCACCCATTCTATTGATTGAGGATATTTGTGAAGTTCAGTGCAAGAGCATAGATGGTTTTTCTCCCAAGATACTCACCATACCTATTTCCTTGAGTAGAAATAGGAATTTTTGAAAGGCTACTTGTATATTGATAAAAGTGGTGACTCCCCCATCATAGGGATCATCTATCTATTATTCTCACACAAGACTTAGTATATCACAACCTTACCTGCCACGACGAGATTCATAAGGTATGTAGTACCAAAGTCAAAGAAATATCAAGATGTGGGCTGAAAATATTGCAACTCACCATGACCTTAGGGATAAAGTGTGTTTGAGTTGTCTTTGTCTTGTTTCAGACCAGTAACAATTTGGGCCGACTTCAAGCTTTGGAAAAATACACAAAACATTTTAAAAGGGTAAAAAAAGTTCATGATTGGGTTGATTTAGACCCACACCTATTGTCCCTTTTTTTGAAAAGGAGCAAAATTATTGTGCTTGTGTTTTCTTGTCAAAAAATCTCAAAAACAAATTGAAGATCAAGTATCCATCCAACAAATATACATCAAACATTGACAAACAAATCCACCTCAACTTTTGGTAACCAAAAACAACATCAACAAAGTGCAATAAATTATCAATTTGTATGACCATCCTCATATCTTGAGGAAAAGAAGTCTTCATCAAAAGACCAACTTGAAGAAAAGACAACTTGGTTCAAAAGCTCTTATTAAAAGAAGGAAGTTTTTTTATATCAATAGACAAATTTTTCTCACACAGAGCCTTCTTACATCATATGCACTTATATCTTCAAGGCAAATCCAACGAATTTGACAAAGAGCCTTTGAAGAATAGAGATTTTACTCAGTATAGAGCCTTTGATTATCACAAAAACAAAGGCAGCAAGATCAATCCTTTCCTAAAATCTATATCACATACAATGAAGCTCAAGGGGAAACACCAACCCCTAAGAGAGAGGAAGAAGTAGAAACCCCCTTTATAACAAAATTTTTTTATTGAGGTACATATTCTATCCACTTTCACTTCTACACATCACAAAACTATTCAACTCTCAAAACACAAAGAGGTTTTTGTCCTTAGCACTTTCAGATATTGCTTAAATCAAACCAAAAATTCACTTTTAGGGTGTCTCTACATCTAGGATCAATCATCCTAAGAGGCATTTTTTACCCATCTAGATAGGTTTAAATTAGTTTATGAGTGTGTCCTCTCATTACTAGGTAGCTTGATTTGTACCATATCTCAAACCTTGCTATACCTTATTTCATCAAATTGTTGAAAAACACAAAAACAAGCAATTCACAAAGAACTTTGTTGACATCCAACCTTCAGTGTTAGAGATCTATCTTACACCAAAACTTGTCTTCCATCAAAAACTTCATTACCAACTCATAATCACTTTCACAAAACATCAATAAAATGTCTCACACAAGATCAATGAGAAACCGACAACCAGAAATTGAAGAAGAAGAAGAAAACCCCAACGATTTTCATGAGGCCATTGGAGGAGGCACTAATAATGAAGAACCCAGTACTCCAACTCTCGAAGATATAGAAAGAGAACAACATAATCCAAAATTCAATAGACTCTTTGATGAGATTCTCAAAAATAATGCAAATGCTCATTTCTTAAGACTTGCTCAAGAGGGTGCGAAACTACCCTCCAATTTTGATACAACATATCTATGACAAACATCCAAACAAAATAGCCATCATGATGGTAGAAGAGGTAGAGACTACTTCCGTTATGACCCTAATCATCAAGGGAATCCTCCTCCCCCTTAAGAAATGGACATGTTGAGACAACAAGTAGAAAATCTCGCTCAACAAATATACAGTGGTGTAAAGACCAACCAATTATCAATTAATGACACTTGTCATATCCATTTGATAGGGACATTCTTATGCCACCTTTGCCACGAGGGTTAGAAACACCCAAGTTTGAAAAATATAGTGGAAAAGGAGATCCTAGGGACCATGTGCGAGAGTTTCACTCTGCTTGCTTAGAGGTGGCCTATGAAGACACATATCTAATGCGCCTTTTTCCTCAAAGCTTGGGGGGCACAACTACACAATATTTTTCACGATTACTAGGTGGTATTCAAACATTTGAAGGACTATCCCAAAACTTCATCGCTAATTATGCACATAACATAGAACGGGATATCACCATGGCAGATTTTGTTTGTAAATGCACACTCCAATGAGACAATGTAGGTGATTGAAGGTTTTGTCATTGATGGCAACCTTACAATCCTATGACACTGGAAAGGCAATCCACCAGCACTAGAAAAGTTAGACTTTACACCGGCATACAAACCACTGGTACCGGCAGTGAAAAGAGGCATACCGACACAGAGGTCAACGAGAATTTTGTTTGTAATATGTTTTGTTAATTATTGTTAAATCATTGTAAGCTGACTTGGCAGATTGTAAAATGACTCATATATATAAGAGATCATTGTAGAAAATTTATGGAGGAATGTAATTAGGCAAAATAAGGTAGACCTATTATGCAAATTATAGGTTAAGGGTTTATGTAAGAAGCAGAGCTATAAACGGGTACTGGATCTGGCATAGTAGATGCTATTTTGAAGCAGTACAAGACATTGGATTTATATAATCCATTTTGTAAGTCAATGAGACTTCCCATTTTGTAATTGAGCAATGACCTCTAGGCACTTGGCCTTCCTGCATGTGCAGGCCCCTATTGTAGCAGTGATATTCTCTTATTGGCCAGTAAGTGAATATTGTGGGTCACAAATCCCACCGAGGTTTTTCCCACACCAGGTTTCCTCATTAAACTATTGTGTTATGGTGTGTTTTTCATGTGGTTGTTGTTATCTCTATTTATTGCATTACTTTCTATTTACCGGTATATAGTATTAATATGTTCTACATGTTTTAAGTTAAGAAAATCATTTCACCGGTTAGATACTGATTCACCCCCCCTCTCAGTATCTATGGGAATCCTAACAATTGGTATCAGAGCTTGGTCCTCTATTTTAAGAAGCCTAACAGCTTCAGGAAGATCTTGACACCGGTAGAGATGGAAAAATTGATGAAGCAATTAGAAGCAGCTCTCTCAGATAATGATCCAGAGAAGTTAAAAAATATCAAACTTGAAGATGATCTAAAGGCTGCACAGGATATTATTCAAGCACTTCAAGAAAATCTTACCATTGCAAGAAACAAGAGAAGAGAACTTTGTGAAAAGATACAAAATGAGAATGATGAAAAAGAAACTCTTAGTGATCTGATAAGCAAGCTGAAACAAGAGAACATGACAACATAGAATGAGATGCAGGATATGACTATGAGATTTTGTAAGGAAATTGAAGATAGAAAGAAGAATGAAGAAGATTTGACTAGAAGACTAAGTGATGCTACAAATGAGAACACTAGACTTAGCTATGAAAATGATTTGTTGAAGACAGATCTGATGCATACACAGAATGATTCAAATGAACTTATGCGACAGAAAGAAATCTTGGTAAGAGAACAGGATACTGCAAATCAGTACAAAGAAAAATTCAAGAAAAGCTTAGAAGAACTTGGTGACTTGTTGAAGAATCAGAAACCTAATGGTGACACTTGTGGACTTGGCTTTGAAGCTGGAGAAAGCTCTAGTACTGCAAACACACGGGATCATGGCAAACCGGTAAGACAACCTATTATAAATTTAATGGAAAATGCTTTAACTGTAACAAGTATGGTCATAGAGAAAATCAATGTAGATCTAGAAATTATCATAATACCAATACATCCACCGGTCAATGTTCAAAATGCAACAAAATTGGTCATAATTCTGAAAATTGCAGAATGAATGTAAGATGTTATGTTTGTGGAAGATTTGGACACTTATCTAATCAATGCAGAACACAAACCGGCATAGGATATGGAAAAGCTATTCAGAAAAATAATGTGACTTGTTATGCCTATAACAAAATTGGACATATTGCTAAATTTTGTAGAAGCAAGTCCTCACCGGTAGATAACAAAGGTCCGAGTTTGAAAGGTAAAGAAAAAGTTGAAGAAGTTAAGCAGGAGTTCTCAAAACAATGGATCAGGAAATCAGAACTAAATGTTGATAGGAATACTCCTCCACCGGCAGAACAGAGTAGCACTCCACCGGCAGGAGACTCTTCATCTAACTAAATAAAATTCCTTTGAGGGTTTGGTAATCAAATGTGAAACATGCTATTATTCCCTCGGTTGATGGTAAGAAGTTGAAATTACTTCTATACCGACAGATAAGTTAAGTGATTACTTAACTGGCAAGCATTAAATGTGGTGGTTGGAAAAATTAACATTATAAATCAGTGTTTTGGCTCCATTTTCATTTCACCGAGCATTCAAACATTTGAAGAGCGCGAAAACTCCTAAGCAAAGGCATTTCAAGAAAAGAAGCAAAGCGATTCAGCAAGCAATCATTCCTCAGGCAGAGAAAGGTATTTATAATCATGGCTTCTTCATTTGTTCCTGAATTCATAGAAAACCCTATTGTAGTTGAAGTAATCAAATGCCCTAGACCCGTATTTCAGTTAGTTCCCAAAATAGCTAAGAAGGATGATAATGTTGGTGCATTTTCCCAAATTCCCAAGGTAGTAGTTTTTTCTAAAGACCCTAGAATGTACATTCATTGTCACATAGAAGAATTAGGTGATGAGTAAATTAAGAGCATGTACAAGACTGTAATTTGTGACGATTCCGGTAATGTGAAACCTGAACATAAAATAGTTGAAACCCTAGGATTCACTGAAATTCTCAGTATTATGGATTTCCCTAAGGAAGTTATAAGGATAGTTTTAAGTAGGGTACATGGTGCATTCTTCTGGTTAGACTCAGTTCACAAAATCACTAAAGAGGTAGTAAAAGTTGTGACAGGGTTACCTTCCACCGGTAACAGGCCTAATAAGACAAAGAAGGTCTCAAATGACCTAGTGATGAACCTAATAGGTGCAACATCTGATAAGAGATCTTTAAGAGTGAATGATGTAACCGACATCAATGTCAAATTCATTAGCATGATTTTAGGCTATAAAACCACACATGCAAATAGGTTAAATTCAGTCTCTGGCCTATGCATAAAAAGTGCCTATGATATGATCAATGATAATGCCAAAATAGATGTGTGTGAATGGTTGAAAGATGAGCTTATTGACAATCTTGGAAAGATTAAGAAAGACAAAAAGGGGACATTTAGATTTGGAAACCTACTTGTTTGTTTATTGCTGCACATAATAAAATAGGTGCCTAATATCGGTAACAAGAATCTTGGTTTTGATATACCGGTAGGCAAACAAATGTCTGATTTACTAAACAACATGGGTGAAAACAGAGAAAAGAATATAAATGAGTACTTTCAAGCATTAAAGGCTCAGATGAATACTAGAGTCAGATTATCACAAGCAATTGTAAATAAATATAAGGATGAAATATGCTTTGTTATTAAGAAGGATGAGATTTGGATGGAGGCAGTTATCCCAAAAACCATTTGGGTTACTGAGATGGGTTATGAAAATGATGACCACATAATTGAAACATATGCAAAAGCCCTTTTGGAAGCACCCAAAGAACCTGAAGAAGAGGTATTTGGCAGTACTAAGACTATTGAGAATCAAATTCAATCTAAGAAAAGGTTAAAGAAGGTAGAAGCAACAGTAAGAAGAGGATCTAGGCAAGCAAAGGCTATCAAAGAAGATGTACTTAAACAAACTGGTATCACTGAAGATGAGTTAGAAGAACTACAGCCAGAAACTCACCTTTCACCGGTAGCAACTTCTTCGAAAAGTGATATGCCAGCTGCATTTTAAAGAGTTGTGAGGAAAAGAGAACCTTCACCAGTATCTACACCTTCTCCCAGAAAAACCAGATAGAAACAATAGGCAGTAAGGCCCCCGGCTAAGAAGATAACTCCAAAGAAAAAGAAGTTAACACCCAAGAAGAAGATTCAACAAAACATTGCTCCAATTGACAAACTTTTAGATGAAATAACAGAGGATGGAAAGCTGAAGAACATCAATAAATTATATGATTCATTATCAACCGATGACAAGGAAAAAGTTGAAAACAATGTAATTCTACACTTGGATGTCTACAAGAAATTTTTGATGCAAGTTGTGGATGAATTACCGGCAGAACTGTTTAAAAGGCTTGAAGCTAGAAGACAAGTTGTTGTAGAGCTTGATAAGAAAATAAAAGTTGAAAAACTACTTGTTGTTTATCCAATAAACTCATCAAAAAAGATAGATGACTAGATCACAGAAGCTAACCGGTCAGTATTCTCAATTGCACACCGACATATAGCACTTATGGTTGGTAGAGTAAATGAGGTTGCAGAGGAAACTACTAATGCATGGGACATATTCCTTGTTGAGAAAGAAAAGCAAGAAGAATCTAGAAATCCTAAACCTATCAAAGTTTACCAGAAAGATAAGGATAAAGGAAAAGGCAAGGTTGGTGGACCGCCTAGCATAAAAATAACAGATAATATATCCCCACCACCTCTAAATACTCCACCGGTAGTAACCACTGATAATCAACCAGATAGTGAGAGCATGGACATACCACAAGAAGACACAAATCCTAACTCTGAGGTACTATACACAGTTGACATTGATACTCAGAAAGTTAACATTGTGGTAGATAACGATATAACTGGGAAGACAGATATGGCTAAGGAGCCACTGGTAACTGATGGTACAGAAGGTAAACCGATAGATGATAACACAGAGCAACAAGAAGAGCAAAAGGCTCCATCTCAGCAATAGGTTCACATAGAGTCGAAGCCACCGGCAATAGCTAAGAAAGACAAACCTTTGCTTAAAGAAATGGGAACACAAACTAACCTACCTGAGGTCACCATAAGCAAGGAAATTGCTCCCACCGGCAGAATACTGAGTGTTGGCTCTTCAAGTATATAATTTAAACCAACTAATGTAATAGAAGTTCTTTTAGATTCCATAAAGAAAATAATAGATTGTAGCTCCCAAGCATACAAGGCAATAGATGACACCATTCCAATTTTGAAAATGATAGCACCTAAATGCAATGTAGACAATAAAGATTCTTTGAGTCAACTTGACACTTTGTCTAAGTATATTACTGACAACATTGTTAAAGTTGAACAAATAAAAGAGGAAGCATTCAAGGAGAGATTAGAGAAGGAAAAACAAAAATTATTTGAGGAAGAAATAAAGAAGTGTACAAGGCAGTTTGACACACTTCTACCGGAACTATGTAGTACATTGAAGGAATTCAAAACTTTGTACAGGGATACTTGTAAAACTAACTTTTTGAGAGTTGATATAGACAGGAAGATCAGCAAGATACAAGAAGAAATAAATCAACTAGCTGACAATTTGATTAATTCATTTGATTCATTATCAGTTTTTGAGAAGAAGATAATAGGTTTTGAGGAAGAACTATTAAAGTTGGAAAGAGAAAAAGAAAGAATAAAAGGTAAGGCCCAAGATCTTAAATGGAGACTTAGTCCAAAACTGGACTACCTTGCCTCCTTAAGGAAAGAAATATCTGATGCCTTGATTCAAGGATAGAAAACACCGGCAGAGCAAATGCAATACCTCACTGGTACAACTCAGAGGACAGAGGCCGCAATAAAAGTAGCAAAAAGTTCTTTGAGAGCCTGAATCTGGTTTCGGCGGATCTTTTTTAGATTGTAACCAACCGGTTACAAGGTTGAAATAGAAAACCACACTCTACTGACACTTTGACAGCCTTTGTCATTGATGCCAAAGGGGGAGTAGTGGAATGAGAAAAATAATCAGCAAAAGACTCATCTGCTCAGGGGGAGCACACAGTTTTGGTATTATTCTTGGACTTCAATTTTTGGATACAATTTTGAATTTTTCTCATGAGTGTTGCCATCAATGCCAAAGGGGGAGATTGTTGGTAAATGCACACTCCAATGAGACATTGTAGGTGATTGAAGGTTTTGTTGTTGATGGCAACCTTACAATTCTATGACACCTACAAGGCAATCCACCGGCACTAGCAAAGTCAGAATTTACACCAGCACACAGACCACCAACACCAGCAGTGAAAGGAAGCATACTGGCACAGAGGCCGACAAGAATTTTGTTTGTAATATATTTTGTTAATTATTGTTAAATCATTGTAAGCCAACTTGGTAGATTGTAAAATGACTCATATATATAAGATATCATTGTAGAACATTTTTGTAAGTATGGAGGAATGTAATTAGGCAAAATAAGGTAGACCTATTATGTGAATTATAGGGTAAGGGTTTATGTAAGAAGTAGAGTTATAAACCGATACTGGATCTGGCATAGTAGATGCTATTTTGAAGCAATACAAAACATTGGATTTATATAATCCATTTTGTATGTCAGTGAGACTTCCCATTTTGTAATTGAGTAGTGACCTCTAGGCACTTGGCCTTCCTGCATTTGCAAGCCCCTATTGTAGCAGTAATATTCTCTTATTGGCCAGTAAGTGAATATTGTGGGTCACAAATCCCACTGAGGTTTTTCCCACACTAGGTTTCCTCGTTAAACTATTGTGTTATGGTGTGTTTTTCATGTGGTTGTTGTTATCTCTATTTATTGTATTACTTTTTGTTTACCAGTATATAGTATTAATATGTTCTACATGTTTTAAGTTAAGAAAATAATTTCACCAATTAGATACTGATTCACTCCCCCTCTTAGTATCTATGGGAATCCTAACAGATTTGTGCAACACCAAACAAAAACTAGGAGAGTTGTTCTCAACTTTCCTAAAATGGTGGAGGCAATTATCTAGAAGACGCTCCCTTCATCTACCTAAGCAAGAACTAGTGGAAATTTCCATTTCCAACTTAAATGTTGAAATGGAATTCCATTTGGACATGAAGGGAACATAATGCTTTGAAGAAATGATCACTCAAGGACTAAAATGTGAAAGAGCCCTCATCAAAAAGGGACTTATCAAAATCTATAATGAACCTAAAGATGGCCCTCATCCATATTATAATAGTGATACCAAAATTTTGGAACAAAAACAAGAACGTCGTCAATGACGGGATAGTGGAGGCAAGAACAGTAAAGATTGCACAACCTGTGGTTAGGTTTGTAGGACATAATCCCCATTGTAACAATAAAACCATCAATAATCCACAAAATCAAGGTTGTAATACACAACAAGAGGCACCAAAACAAAAACAACAAAACTACAAGCCAAAACACACATATACATCCTTAGGGGAACCCATCGAAACAATCTTACGTCAATTGGTCTCTTCCAATCTTGTGACCTTACCAAAAACATCCAACTATGAGCCTTAGGTCAAGCCATCATGGTGGCGTGATAACCAACATTGTGAATTTCACCAAGGACGAGGGCATAAAACAAGCAATTGTCATTGGCTGAAAGATCTTGTTCAGGATCTTATTGATAGAGGAGAAATTGAAATTGAGGGACATGACCCAAAGAAATCTAATGATGATCTTTTAATGTTCAAGAATCCACTTCCATCACATGATCAAATGGTTCCTTCCATCTCAAGGAGAAACACAGATACTACAACCAATTACACCCAAGCTACATACATTATACTATAAATCACCTTTATGATGCAGATGAACAAGTTGCAAATCTTATCATAAAAGATCCAATGTTAGATTCAATGACAGTCCCAAAGACATTGAGAGGGGGGGTGAATCCGTGTCTAACCAGTTAGTGGAATCTTTAACCTTATTTATATCTTTGCAACCCAAAACAATGTACTGGTAAACAAGAAATAGTGTAGTAAAGAGAAATATAAGAGACAACATAAATGCACACCATAACACAAAATATTTTAATGAGGAAACCCGATGTGGAAAAAACCTCGATGGGATTTGTGACCCATAATATTTACTCACTGGCCAATATGAATAAATATTACCTACAATAGGGGCCTACACATGCAGGAAGGTCAACTACCTGGAGCGCACTACTCAAAAGAGTCTCACTGACTACAATATGGATAATTAAATCCAATACAATGTACTGCTCAAAAATAGCATCTCTAATGTTTGGTTCAGTACCAGTTTAAGCTCAGTCATATACCCTAACCAAAAACCTTTCATTTTCCAACAATAATATTTTGTCCTTCTTCCTTACAATTCCATTTCTATTCATTCCTATCCATTACATTTTTATTATACAAAATGATCTATAAAATCTCATACATATATGATTCTATTACAATACACCAAGTCAGCTTATAAATAATTAATTACATTTACAATATAATTCATATAAACAAAACTTTATCTCATGTTGTCCTAAGTGTCGATATACTTCATTTCTGGTGTAATCTGGATGCTAGTGAATATGCATGTCGGTGTTGGTGCCTTCTAGTGTATGATGTCTGTGATGTCGGTGTATGTGTAGAAACCTGTTGTTGGTTGGTTTCTTGTTGGTTTCCATCAATGACAAAATCAACTATTCTCGTTAGAGTGTAGAATTCCAACAATCTCCCCCTTTGGCATTGATGGCAACACTCATAAGAAAAATCCAAAACTACTATCCAAAAATGAAATCCAAAAAGAAGTGTGCTCCCCCTGAGCAAGTGATCTCCTTTGTGCATTTATTTTCTCCATACTACTTATTTTTCTCCATACTACTCCCCCTTTGACATCAATGGCAAAGGATGTCAAAAAAAATCAAAGAATACAAAAATACTACCTCATCGCCTGTAACCAGTTGTTTACAATTTGAAAAATATCCGCCAAAATTAGATTTAGGCTCTGCATGAATTTTTTTATATCGGAGAGAATGGTCTCAGTCTGCTAGATCATGTCGGTTAGATAGTGCATTGGTTACTCTGATGACCATTCTCCTTGAATTGTTGCCTTTGATAGCTCAACCCGTTGAGTAATGAGACTGTCCAATTTTAGACCAAGTTTAATTTTGAGTTCCCAGGCCTTTAACCATATCCTTGCTTTCTCTTTCTCAAGTTTCTCCAACTTCTCCTCAAAAACTGCCATTTCCTGCTCAAAAACTGAGATAAGTCCCAAAGAACCTATTATATTATCTATAATATCATCGATTTCTTTATGTGTCTTCTTTATTTCCTCATCTATATCCTCATTCAGATGGTGAGGCTTGCAAGCTTCTCTATGCAGCTCCTTATATTCCAAAATTGTTGATTTTAGTACTGTTAATAATGAATCCATATGCTCATTAAAGTTTTTGATGGTTTTCTAAAAGAATTCTCCTTTCTCTTTATCTACTCTTTCCTTTATAGTATCCTCATTCACCTTATCTATAGTTATGACATTTTCAGCAATGAATTTGGACAATGTGTCCAATTTACCTAAAGAATCATTAATGTGATCTATCTTACAAGTAGGTGCAATCATCTTCAAGATAGGTAATGTGTTATCAATAGCCTTAAATACTCAGGCATTGCAATCTGTTATCCTCTTGATAGAATCCAATAGAACATCTATTATGTTAGTGGGTCTGAATTCTGTAGTGGATGTTCTTGGTTCTGCTATAGATTTCCTCTCAACGGATACTTGCCCAATTACCTTCACTATTTTCATCAGTTGCTTCCTCTTTACTTACATTTTCTTCTAGTTTCTCTATTTGTGTTTGTACCTCTACTTTTAATGGTTTCTCAGTGTTAGTGTCTTTATCCTCTACCAATTTCTCTGTCTCTGATTCCTTATCTTGTGCTGGTATCTCAGTCTTCTGATAGTCAACAGTGTGTGCCGGTATCTCAGAGATCTTATTGTCCTTAACATCATCTTCCTTAACCTCTACAGTCTCTTTATCCACAACAATGTTAATATCTTGTGTATCCACATTCATGGTGAAAAGTATTCCAGACTCCGGGTTAGTATCATCATGAGTTACTTCATCAATTGCCTTATCCAGTTGATATTTTGTATGTATCGATGATGCTGAAGTTAATGGAGGGGTGTCCTGAGTAGGTGGAGAGATGTTATTTGTTACCTTTATAGCAGGTATGCCACCAATATTTCCTTTCCCTTTGTCCTTTTGGTACACCTTGGCAAAAGATTTATCTATTTTTTGTCTTTCCTTTTCAACAAAAAATATATCCCAACTCTCTACAGTTTCATCAACAATCTCTTTCACTCTACCACCAATTAGGCTAACTTGTTGGTGTCCACTGATAAAAGTTGACTGGTTTTCTTTTGAAATTAGCTCATCAATTTCCTCTCTAGAGTTTACAGGGTGTACTACCAATAATGCTTCAACTTTGGCTTTTTATCTAGTTCCATCACTGACATTCTTTTTGCTTCTAACCTTAGATATAATTCATTCAGCAGATCATCTACATATTCAATCAAAAATTTCTTATAGATATCTAAATGCAAAATTATACTAGCCTCTATTGTTTCCTTGTCTTAATCTTTGTAAGAATGATAGTATTTATTTACATTGCAAATATTTCCATCCTGTGTTATTTCATTTACCAGTTCCTCTGGTGTCAGGGTATCTGGTGTCTTAGTTTGTTTCTTCTTTGGTGTTTGTTTCTTTTTAGGTTCCCTTACAACCTGTTGCTTCTTCCTCAAAGTTCTAGTCCTTTTGGGAGAAGGAGAGGGTGTCGGTTAGGGTTTCCTCTTCTTTCTTTCAACTCTTTTGAACTTTGTTGCTTTCCCACTATCTATATCCAAAGAAGTAACAACCGGTGAAACATGAGCTTCTGATTTCAATCCTTCCAATTCACTTGCAGATATACCACTTATGTTCATTACATTTTCTTTAAACTCCTTGGCCATCTTGGATGCATCTCTAATAAACTTTTCTCTCCTTTTTCTATGTTTCTGCATCGAAACAGCACTCTCAATGGTCTCAGCATTACCAAAAATTTCTTTAGATGGTTCTTTAGGTGCATCAAGTAGTGTTTTAGCATATATTTTAAGAATGGATAAATTAACTTCATAACCCATTTCAGTAACCCAATTAGTTCTAGGGCTAACTGCTTCCATCCATGTCTCATCACGTTTGATTACAAAGCAAATTTGCTTGTCATACTTGTCTACTATGCTTTGGGGTAACCTTTCTCTAGCTCTCATCTTAGTCTGAATGTTTTTGAAGTAATTTGTTATAATGTTGTCACTATTAGAGTCCATACCGATGATAGCTTACTTTATTTTTTTGCCTACCGGGATGTCATATCCAAAGTCCTTATGACCAACGTCAGGTAGCTCTTTGGTGAAGTAAAGCATCAGACACACAAGTAGGTTGCCAAAATGAAATGTCCCTTTCTTGTCACCCTTAATCTTTTTTAGGTTATCTATTAATTCATCTTCAAGCCATTCATAAATATCAATCTTAGTATTTTTCTTTACCATCTCATATGCACTATGAATACGTAAGCTGGAAACTGAATTCAATATGTTTGCATGAGTTACTCTATATCCAAGTACCATACTCACATATCTCACATTAGCATCAGTAATGTCATTAACCCTAAGAGATTTGTTGTCAGATGTAGCTCTGGTTAACTCCATAACTCCCTTGTTAGGTATCTTCTTAGTTTTTTCAAGCCTACTACCGGTTAAGGGTAAACTAGTAACTGCCTTGATTGCTTCCTTAGAGATTTTAAAAATAGAGTCAAGCCACATGAACTCTCCATGAACTCTACTCAGAACTAGACGGACTGCCTCCTTAGGAAATTCAGGTATGTTCAGTATCTCAATGAATCCTAAGTCTTCAACTATCTTATGCTCTAGTTTAATTAAACCTTATTCATCAGTAATGACATCACTGTACATGTTCTCCAAATCATCGGTTCCTAGATTTTCTATGTTGCAGTGAATGTAGATTCTAGGGTCTTCAGCAAAAGTGACCCCCTTCTTAATTTTTGAAAAATCTCCGATAGAATCATCTTTCTTGGCAATTTTAGGGATGATTTTAAACACAGGCCTAGGGCGCTTAACGTTTTCTACCACAGTAGGGTTTGCAATAAACTCAGGTACTGAAGATGAAGATGTCATTTTGAAAGATAAATACCTCTTGCTTGAAATCTTGGATGCCTGAAAATACCTTGCTGCTTCGCCTTTAGAATGCCCTTGCTCAATTTCATGCTCTTTGAATGCTTGAATGCTTGGTGGATGAGAATGAGGGTTTTTTGGTGCTTTATAGCCAAAAATGCTTTCCAACTACCATATTAAATGTTTGCTGGTTAAGTGAAATCTTAACACATCTATCGATAAAGAAGAAATGTATCTTCTTCCCATCAACCAAGGGTAGAATGCATGATTTTCAACTTACTGCCATACCCCCGATGGATTATTCCTTAGTTAGATGAAGAATCTCCTACTGGTGGAGGGTTACTCTATTCAACCGGTGCAAAGACAGATTCATCAACTTTTTGATCTCCCTTCTTAATCTATTGTTTTGAAAATTCTTGCTTTATTTCATTTGTCTTTTCTTTTCCCTTCTCATTAGATCCTTTATTGTTAGTCGGTATAGTCTTGCTTCTACAAAATTTTGCAATATGCCCAATATTGTTACATGCATAACAAGTTACATTATTCATTTGAATAAATTTTCCATAACCTTGACCAGTTTGTGTTCTACATTGATTAGATAAATGTCCAAATCTACCACAAACATAGCATTTCACATTTATTCTACAATTTTCTGAGTTGTGACCAACTTTATTGCATTTGGAACATTGACCGGTGGGTAAGTTTGTATTTTGATTATTTCTAAATCTGCACTGATTTTCTCTATGACCAAATTTGTTGCAATTGAAACATTTCCCATTAAATTTATAAGCATTAGGTTGTCTTACCGTTTTACTGTGATCTTGATTGTTTGCAGTCTCGAAACTTTCTCCATGTTCAAATCCAAATCCAATTGTATCTCCATCAGGTTTTTGTCTTTTCAGTATGTCATCAAGTCTTTCTGAATTTTTCTTGAATTTGTCTTTGTTTTCATTTGCAGTGATCAACTCGTTTTCTAGAATTCCAACTTGTCTCACAAGCTCTTCTTTATCATATTGCATGTGAATTAGATTTGTCTTTAGCATATCAATTTCATGACAAAGTCTCATATTTTCATTACCTATGTAGTCACATAAATATGTCCATTTAATTAAATGAATATTTACTATTTATTTGATTAATAAACCCACTAACCAACAGTTAATTAAATTAACATTTAATTAATTCATCCTCAACCATTCTCCTATTAATTAAATAAATTATTCAATTTATTTTAATTAATTCATTAAACCAAATTCACAATCAATTAAATGAATAAATCATATTTATTTAATTTAATCCCCTTTCCTCTTTTAAATAAATAAATAAAATATTTATTTAAAATCATTAAATCCCCCCCACTTGCATTCTCCTACAAATGCAAGTTGCAACCATAATTGAAATAAATTAATTTTATTTTGATTTAAATCTTATTTTCCCTCACCCACCAAACCCACTTGCAAATCCTAAATCCCCTTCTAGACCTTTCTAACCACTTTATAATCACTCCTAATTAGCCTAATACATCCCCTAATTATTGTCACATTCCTAAGCAACTTGGAGTCACTTCTCAAAGACTCCAAAGTCTTTGAAAAGCATTTAATTCTTTATGTGTTCAACAAGCTAACCTCTAAAGGTCTTCCAAACCACTAATGGTTAAATCCACTCCCCCCATGGTTAGAAACTTTCCCTCTAACTCAACCCTCATTTAACCCATGGGTCTCTTCAAGCATTTATTGCTTAACCCTGGTTATCCTCACTAGCTCTTGCACAAGAGTTTATCCATTGGATAAAGACATTATTTATTGGATAATGGCTTTATTCTTTCAACTCGACATTAACCTTACCTCCCAAGTTAACCCTCAAGTCATGTCAAGAATTTAATGCTTATTCCCTCTCCTCTCAACCCATTTCTTGTTGACATTTGGCATCCTGGGATTGGATTGAAAGCCTTCACATAGATCATAAACCCATCAATCCTGACACTTGATGAGAATACTCCATCTCAGCCCTCCATTGCTCCATTTTACCTATAAATAGAGCTCATTTCTTCATAATCCAGATCCTAAAAACTTGTATGCATCTAACTTATAGTGAATTTTAGAGAGCATTTAGCATAATCATCCATATATGTCATTTTTTTGCTAAAATTAATATTAGATAATTAGATAATATATCATTTTAGCTTGTTCACATTTGCATTCTCATAATCATCCATTTTATAATCCTGAACCTCCATAAGACATCCAGAATAGTGCCAAAAGCTACTGAGAGCTACACTCATTAAGGAACTTGTAGAGGAAAGGAACAAGGGAGGAGAAGCTACAAGCATGGTGGAAGGAATTTGGAGATGTCTTAGAGAATTTATTTTCTTTGTTAAGCTCTCTATTTTTCTTTTAGTGTCTCTCTTGATATGCTTTCTTAGGGTAGTATTTGATTTATGATTTTCTAACACTAACGATTGGTTTCTTGCCTGTTTGTTTGTGTTTTTCATCTTAACCATTCCTTTTTGTAGAGCATCAACCTCCATCATTAAGTCTTCTAGTCAAATCTTCTTCATTCTTCTTTTTGTCTTCAATATCCTTACATAGTCTCATGGTTAAATCTTGCTTTTCATTCCTCATATTACTGTTCTCTTGCCTCAACTTATCTACAATATCACTAAGAGTTTCTTTTTCATCATCATGTTTCTTGCATTTGCTCATGAAGTTCTTTCCTCTTGTTTTGTGCTATAACCAGGTTTTCCTAAAGTCCTTTAATGAATTCCTTAGCAGTCCTCAGATCATCTTCTAGTTTGATATTCTTCAATTTTTTCTGCATCAAAATCTTCAAGAGCTCCTTCCAACTGTTTTCTTAAATTCTCCATCAGTACCGGTTTCATAATCTTCCTCAATCTATTAGGCTTTTGAAAATAGAGGACCGGGCTCTGATACCAATTGTTAGATTCAATGACAGTTCCAAAGACACTGAGAGGAGGGGTGAATCAGTGTCTAACTGGTTAGTGGAATCTTTAACCTTATTTATATCTTTGCAACCCAAAACAATGTATCGATAAACAAGAAATAGTGCAGTAAAGAGAAATAATAGAGATAGTATAAATGCACACCATAACACAAAATATTTTAATGAGGAAACCCGGTTTGGGAAAAACCTTAGTGGGATTTGTGACCCACAATATTTACTCATTGGCCAATATGAATAAATACTACCTACAATGGGGGCCTGCACATGTAGGAAGGCCAACTATCTGGAGTGCACTACTCAAAAGAGTCTCACTGACTTAAATCCAATACAATGTACTGCTAAAAAATAACATCTCTAATTCCTAGTTCAGTACAGGTTTAAGTTCAATCATATACCTTAACCAAAAACCTTTCTTTGTCCAACAATAATACGTTGTCCTTCTTCCTTACAATTCCATTTCTATTCATTCCTATCCATTACATTTTTCTTATACAAAATGATCTATAAGATCTCATACATATGTGAGTCTATTACAATACACCAATTTGGCTTACAAATAATTAATTACATTTACAATATAATTCATATAAACAAAACTTTATCCCATGTCGACCTGAGTGTCAGTATACTTCATTTTCGGTGTAATCTGGATGTCGGTGAATATGCCTGCCGGTGTATGATGTTTGTGATGTCGGTGAATGTGTAGAAACTTGTTGCCGGTTGGTTGCCAGTTGGTTGCCATCAATGACAACATCAACTATTCTCATTAGAGTGTAGAATGCCAACATCCAAATCCTGCATGTAATGTTGTTACGCGTCGTAGCAAGATTACTATTCGAGCAGCACCACAAGGAATGACACCCCTGCCCAAACAGTGTAATCTTGTGGAGCAATTAGCTAAGATGCCAGCACTCATCTCCATATTGGAACTTTTGCGCTTATCCCCCTCACATAAAACAATCTTGGACCAATCCCTCCAAGAAGCATTTGTCCCTACCAACCTCGACATAGATCAGTTTCAAGCCATGGTTGGTAGTCTCAAGTCATCACCCTATCTCACTTTTAGTGAAAGTGACAACACATCCTTCCAACAACCCCATAATGCCTCCTTCCATATTGAAGGATTTATAAACCAACATAGAATCAAGCGAGTCTTGATTGACAATGGATTCATCTTAAACATGTGCACCTTACAATTAATCACAGCATTGGGTTATGCAGTAGAATCAGTGGATGCCAACAAGAAGATAACCATCAAAGCATATGATGATGCAGGACGCTCTTCCAACGGAGCTATTATATTACCCATCTAGATTGGGCCAGTGGTGAAGCATATAGTCTGCCAAGTTCTCGACCTTCCTTTGCCATATAATCTCTTGTTAGGAAGACCTTGGATACATGCCATGCAAGCAGTCCCATCTACCTATCACTAATGTATCAAATTTCAGCATAATGGGGTTAAAATTACAATCTTCGGTGATGCTAATCCATTTGCATATTGTAACAATATTCACCATCAGTGAGAGACCACCATATCTAACAAAAGGGAAGTTATCTCTTCCTCATCATATGTTAATCCAGCCTCTCTCACTAGCTTAACAACCCCTACACCAAAGCAGCAGAAATTAAAAATGAAAATGGTCGAGGAAGGACTCGGGGAATATAATCTGAGCCATCTATTTTGTGTTGGAAAATTACTCACATCCCCTAGAACTCATAGCAAACCCCAAGGTTTACTTCAAACACCACTGGCCAAAAGAACTTGCACTTTAGCACAATTCACCCCTGGAAAAAGTTAAGAGGAGGAAACCAGGGATGAAGACTTGGTCGACTGGATCTATACAGACCCGATCAACAAGGAAATCCTGAAGGCTAAGCTCCCTAATAACCAATATGGCAAAGGCTTCACTATAATGAAAAGAATGGGCTATGATGGCCATATCTCATTGGGACCCTACAAACAAGGACGACAAGAGCCCTTGCAACCTGAGTTACAACCAAGAGATAAAACTGGACTAGGTTTTCAAAGAGAATCTCTTCCCAAACTTCAATTCAAAGGAAAACCCAGCAAACCCAAGTATCAACCAATTTCTCCAAGAATCAAATCCTTGACTATATCAGTAGTACCAATAACACCAGCAGTACCAGTAACACCAACAGTAACAACAACACCAGCAACCTCACCTCTGTTGGCAAATACACACTCCAATGAGAAATTGTAGGTGATTGAAGGTTTTGTCATTGATGGCAACCTTGCAATCTTATGATATCGGCAAGACAATATACCGACACCGGCAATGACAGACTCTACTCTGGCACACAGGTCACTGGCAGACAAAGGAAGGATACCGGCACCCTAGCTGACAGGAATTTTGTTTATAATGTATTTTGTAATTAATTGTAAAAACATTGTAAGTCAACATGGCGAGTTGTAATATGACTCATATATGTATGAGATCATTGTAGAACACTTTTGTAATTGTAAGGAAGAATATGTGATAGGCAAAATAAGGCAGACCTATTATGTGAATTATAGGTTAAGGGTTTATGTATGCAACAGAGCTAAAACTAGTACTGGATCTAGAAAAGCAGATGCTATTTTGAAGCAGTACAAGACATTGGATTTGTATAATCCATTTTTTAAGTCAGTGTGACTTCTTATTTGAGCAGTGAGCTCTAGGTGCTTGGCCTTCCTGCATGTGCAAGCCCCTATTGTAGCAGTAATATTCTCTTATTGGCCAGTAAGTGAATATTGTGGGTCACAAATCCCACCAAGGTTTTTCCCACACTGGGTTTCCTTGTTAAACTACTGTGTTATGGTGTGATTTTCATGTGGTTATTGTTATATTTGTTTATTGCATTACCTTTTGTTTACCGGTATACAGTATTGATATGCTTTGCATGTTTTAAATCAAGTAAATTCTATAACCGGTTAGATACTGATTCACCCCCCCCCCCTCTCAGTATCTTAGGGAATCCTAACAATTGGTATCAGAGCCTGGTCCTCTATTTTCAGAAGCCTAACAGCTTGAGGAAGATCTTGCAACCAAAAGAGATGGAAAACTTAAGAGAACAATTGAAAACAGCTCTTTCAGACTATGATGCAGAAAAATTGAAAAATATCAAACTTGAAGATGATCTAAAAGTTGCTCAGGATATCATTCAAGCACTTCAAGATAATTACACTATAGAAAGGAATAAAAGAAGAGAACTTTTTGAGAAGATGCAGAAAGAGGGAGATGAAAAAGAAACTCTTAATGATCTGGTAAACAAACTAAGACAAGAGATAAGTACAACACAGAATGAGATGCAGGATATGACTATGAGATTTTGCAAGGAAATTGAAGATAAGAATAAAAATGAAGATCTGAATAGAAGACTGAGTGATTCTGCATATGAAAACACAAGACTTACTTATGAAAATGATTTGTTGAAGACAGATCTGATGCATAAACAAAATGACCCAAATGAACTTATGAGACAGAACGAAATCTTGGAAAGAGAACTGGATACTACAAATCAGCACAAGGAAAGATTCAAGAAAAGCTTAGAAGAACTTGGTGACATGGTGAAGAATCAGAAACCTAATGGTGACACTTGTGGCCTTGGCTTTGTAGCTGGTGAAAGCTCTGGTACTACAAACACATATGATCATAGCAAACTGGTAAGACAATCTATGGTTTATAAATTTAATGGCAAATGCTTTAACTGTAACAAGTATGGTCATAGAGAAAATCAATGTAGATCAAGAAATTATCAGAACACCAATACACCCACTGGTCAATGTTCTAAATGCAATGAAGTTGGTCATAATTCAGAAAATTGCAGAATGAATGTAAGATGTTATGTTTGTGGAAGATTTGGACATTTATCTAATCAATGTAGAACACAAACCGACATAGGGTATGGGAAGGCTATTCAAAATAATAATGTGACTTGTTATGCCTGTAACAAGATTGGACACATTGCTAAATTTTGTAGAAGCAAGTCCTCACCGGCAAATAACAAAGGTCCTAGTTTGAAAGGTAAAGAAAAAGTTGAAGAGGTAAAGCAGGAATTCTCAAAACAATGGATCAGAAAATCAGAATAGAATGTTAATGGGAATAATCCTCCACCAGCAGAACAGAGTAACACTCCACCAGCAGGAGACTCTTCATCTAACTGAAGGAAAATCCTTTGAGGGTTTAGCAACAAAATGAGAAACATGCTATTATTCCCTCGATTGATGATGAGAAGTTGAGATTACTTCTTTACTGGCAAATATGTTAAGTTGTGACTTAACCGGCAAGCATTAAATGTGGAAGGCGAAGAAAATGGCATTATAAAACAAGTGTTTTGGCTCCACTTTTATTTCACCGAGCATTTTAAATCTTCGAGAGCACAAAAATCATGAGCAAAGACATTCCAAGCAAAGAAGCGAAGCAATCTATCAAATCTCTCATCCCTAAGGAAGATTAAGGTATTTATAGTTATGGCATCCTCATCTACTCTTGAATTTATTGTAAACCCTACTGTTGTCGAAGTTAGTAAAAAACCTAGACCCGTATTCCAGCTAGTTCCCAAAATTGCCAAGAAAGATGATAGTTTAGGTGCATTCTCTCAAATACCTAAAGGGGTAGTTTATGTTGAAGACCCTAGAATGTATATACATTGTCATATAGAGGAATTGGGTGATGATGAAATCAAGAATATGTATAAATCTGTAATTTGTGATGAATCCGAAAATGTCAAATCGAAACACAAGATAATTGAAACCCTAGGTTTTACTAAAATTCTTAGTATCACGGATTTCCCCAAGGATATCATAAGAATTGTGCTAAGTAGGGTTCATGGCGAATTCTTTTGGTTGGACTCTATTCACAAGATCACTAAGGAAGCAGCAAAGGCTGTGACAGGGTTACCCTCCACCGGCAACAGACCTGACAAAACTAAGAAGGTCTCAAATGATTTAGTGATAAAACTAATCAGTGCAACATCTGACAAGAGATCACTAAGGGTGAATGACGTAACGGATATCAATGTGAAATTTATCAATATGATCTTAGGCTACAAGTCTACACATGCAAATAGGTTAAACTCAGTTTCTAGCCTATGCATTAAAAGTGCCTATGATATGGTGAATAATAATGCAAGAATAGACATATGTGAATGGCTTAAGGATGAACTGATTGACAATTTGGGAAAGATAAGAAAGGAACCTTCAGATTTGGAAATCTACTTGTTTGTCTAATGTTGTTGTGGCGTAAAAAATTAGGATTCATCAAAATAAGTAGATCAAAACAAAACACAAGACATGAATAACTCAATCATAAGAAAACTCATTGAAATGAACCTAATTCCAAAGCACATTCAATGGAGGTATGAAAACAAAGCATTTAAAAGAAAATGTCATGCAAACCATATGCTTCTTCCATGCGGCTCCATTGTTGTTCTTTCCTCTTCAATGGGTTTGTGGATCTCACCTACAAGTGCTCACACAATTGAAAGCAAAAGGCTCAAGAGTACTAGAAACGAAAATTCGGTAGTTTGATAGAAATTCGGGGTTCATGAAGGAGTTCAAGGGGTTGAAGGATTCCAAGGTTCGGATTTCGAAGAAAATTATCCAATTTATAGAAGAATTGGATAAATGACAAGATTAGCATGATGCAATTCAAATGGAAATTGCAAATCAATATGACAAATTATGACAAATTATGCACTTTCCATGCACAATTTGATTGATTGACAATTTGATGACAAATTATGACACATTCTATGTCAAAATTGATTGATTAATCAATTATGACAATTTCATGACAAATTGAAATGCCACTCCCATAGAATTAGGAGATGAAATAGGAGGGAAAAGGAATTAGAAATTTGAAAAATAGGAAATTGAAATTGATGACAAATTAGGAAATTGGAATTAGAAATTGATGAAAAATAGGATTTAAGAATTAGTGAATTAATTAATAATTTTTCATTTATTAATCAATTCACAAAGAAGAATAATTAGCCAATTAAATAAAGATTTAATTGTAATGAGAAGACTTAGGATAAATAAGTAATTTATTTAATCCTAAAGGAAGAAATGACAAATTAGGTTAAATGAATAAATCATAAAACCCTAGAAGACGAATTAGAAATGCGAAAATGACAATTAGGTCTTGATTGAAGATAATTAATGTCGATCATGATTTTGAATTGATAAATGACCAATGCGACAAAATGATTGAGAAAATGCGCCAATTGACGAGGAACAATGACAAATTGATCCAAATTGACATAATTGAGACAGACAACGATCGATGACAAAATGATTGCAAAATGACAAGATTGACAAAAGGACAAGAATCGATGACAAAATAGATTGCAAGATGACAAGATTGATAACGACCATGATCAATGACAAATTGATCGCAAAATGACAAGATTGCACATGACAGCAATTGATGACAAGATTGAAGGATTGATGATAAATCGACAAGATTGATAAGAGGACAAAACCCTAATTAGGGTTGATAATGTCCAAAATGATAAGATTGATGATAAGATTGATAAGATTGACAGGAGGACAAAACCCTAATTAGGATTGACGATGTCCAAAATGATGACAAATGAATATGCACATTGATGCGACAGGGTAAAATTAATCAAAATCATGATTGGATAATGTTATCGACAAGACCAAATTCGAGGACGAGATGATTGAAGAATATAGAAGAATGACTCGATGTTCGCAAATGATAAAGACCAAGTGCGTGACATAGGAGAAATGTTAATGCGACGCAAAAACCTAAAATGAGGCAATGCGCAAATGTTAAAGTATGACCTTGCAAGCGTTGACCATTTTTGGGTGTCTACAGTTGTATATAACCAAACAAGTACTCGGTATTGGCAACAAAGACTTCAGTTATGATATACTGGTAGGAAAACAACTATCTATATTACTGAATAACATGGGAGAGAACAAGGAAAAGAACCTAAATGAGTATTTTCAGGCATGTAAAGCTTGAATGAAATAAGGAGTAAGATTATCACAAGCTATTGTGGATAAGTACCAAAAGGAAATTTGTTTTTTAATAAAGAAAGATGAAATTTGGATGGAGGCAGTTGTTCCTAGAACCATCTGGGTCACTGAAATGGGGTATGAGACTGATGACAATATAATAGAAACATATGCAAAAGCCCTCCTAGAAGCTCCCAAGGAACCTGAAGAGGAAGTATTTGGTAATGCTGAAACCTTAGAGAGTCAAATTCAATCAAAGAAAAGAGTTAAAAAGGTTGAGGCAACTGTTAGAAAAGGTACCCGGCAAGCAAAATCAATCAAAGAAAATGTGCTAAAGCAAACCGGTATAACTGAAGGAGAACTAGAAGGAATCTAACCGGAAACACACCTTTCACCGATTGGAACTTCTTCAAAAAGTGACATACCTGCAGTGTTTAAGAGAGTTGAAAGGAAGAGAAAACCTTCACCGACACCTTCTCCTACACCAAAAAGGCAGAAGCAATAGGTAGTAAGGCCCCCAGCAAAGAAATTGACTCCGAAGAAGAAGTCTATAGCTCCTATTGATAAATTACTAGATGAAATTACTGAGGATGGTAAATTGAAAAATATCAGCAAAATGTTTACCACACTATCAGATGATGACAAAGATAAAGTAGAAAATAGTTTAATATTTTACTTAGATATTTTCAAGAAATTTTTGATGCAAGTTGTTGGTGAAATACCAGCAGATCTCTACAACAGACTTGAAGCTAGGAGAGTAGGTATTATTGAGCTTGATAAGAAAATAAAGATTGAAAAATTACTTGTTGTACATCTTGTTAACTCGCCTAATGAGATAGATAAATTGATCTCTGAGGCTAATCGGTCAGTATTTTCAACTGCTCACCGGCATGTAGCACTAATGGCATGGAGAGTAAAGGAGATAACAGAGGAAATGACAGATGCATGGGATATATTCCTAGTAGAAAAGGAAAAACATGAAGAATATCTAAAACCTAAAACCATCAAAGTATATCAAAAGGATAGGACAAAGGAAAAGGTAAGGTTGGTGGTCCACCCAGTATAAAGGTAACAGACAACTTACCCCCACCGCCTTCAGATACTCCACCGGTAGACACTACTAAAAATCAACCGGCAATAAAGAATATGGACAAACAAAGGCCTTTTATTATGGAGACAATGGGACAAGAGACTGGATATGACAATGTAAGGTAGGAACATGGCATGAGGGACATGTCAAGAGGTTTTTGAAACTATGTTTAAATTTTGCGTCCTTATGTCAGATCAAGATCAAGGAATGAAAAAGATTGTATGAATAGTGATAAGATATGGATAGGATAAGCAATACCAAGAATGGATAAGGGACATGGACTGAAGGTCGGGATAGGATACGGGATAGTGGTAGAAAGTTGCAATAAGATAGGGAATATGGATGAAAGGTTGTAATAAGCAAATGGATAAAGACCAAAAGCTGCAAAAAAGATGCATGATGCTCATGATGATCCTCAGCCTTGTCAAGATCAAAGGTGTAAAGAGGAAATGGACATGAGGGACAATAGGATATGAAGGGTAATGACAGGGGTTCGATAGGATAATGAAGGGCAATAGGATATGAAGGAGGAAACCTGCCCCCAAGTGTGGTGTGCAAGAAGTTCATAAATTACGCATGATGCCTGTTTGCTAGGTTTTCATCATGGTACTTGCCCAAGGTTCCTGTTTGCCAGGTTTTCACCAATGGACGAATTATTTTTGCATTTACTTTTTTTTCTTTTGTCTTTTTTTTTTTCACTTTTTTTCTCACTTTTTTTTTTATTTTTTGGATTTTGACATTTTCAATAGAAGATGGACACATGATAGGGGATGGAAGAAGGACTCAAGCGTCTTTTTTTTTTTGGGATAGTAGCCTTGAAAAAAAATGGACCATGACCTTTAAAAGTATGCTCAAAGACGTTGGTCGGATAAGGACATGGAAAATGACATGAAACTAAGGCAAGGATTTATGCAAAGGATGGGATCAAAGGGATCAAAGGATGGAAAATATGCATTGGATAATGGATAGGGTATTGGAAGAACTATTCTTGAGTGGATAGAAATGTTGGCAAGATTTACATTGGCACACACCTTGAGGGGTGATGGATTGATGGAGGAAAGATGTATTTTGGATATTGAGATTTTGATGGAGGAATAGCTATGGATTTTGGGACATAAGGGCCCAAAATGGATGAAGAAGGTGATGGAGGAACAAATTTGAGAGGTTTGGATGGAGGAATAGCAATTTTAGATGCCAATTTTGATGTTTCTTTAGGCTTTTGTGCTTCAAGGAGCCGCTTAGGGATCCACATGGTTTTTTATTTTTCATGCTTTTGTGGTTCCTTGGAGTGCATTGCTTGCACAAGGGATTTAGGAACCCATATAGATTTTGACTTTTGTTTTTTAGCAATGGGCCTTTGTGACCTTTTGGATATTTCTTTTTCTTTATAGATCATATTGTTCTTTGTTTTGACATGTCGATTATATTGGACATGTTGATCCTTGAATACATGTGGATTTTTAGACTTATGACTTTTATGCTTGGCATCCAAATTGCTTGGAGGGGGAAAGGAATGCATGGATGGAAGTGAATGAAATGGAGTTCTTTTGGATTGATGGAATTTACTCAAGGATGTGTGCCTTTACGGACCTTGCATAGAAGAGGAAGGGATATAAGGACCTAAGATGGATGGAAGGGATGATGGCGAAGGGATATGTTTGGATTTTGAAGGGGTGTTGGATTTAGTAGGGGTACCCAAGTCTTGAGGAATTTCACTGAGGCCATGACCCTTAATGTTTTCTTTAATATGGAGGGGTTCTTTCTCATGAAGGTCTAATCCTTTGCCTTTATGAATATATTGACTTGTAGGATACTCTTTTCTTTGGGAAGAAGACGTGAGTCCATTATGAGGTGGATATGATATGAGAGAAATAATGAGATCTTGAAGTGGATCAGATTTCACCAAAGTGGAAGAACCCATTGTGCATGTCGAGGGTTCATGAACATCTTGCACTGACACGTTAGAATCATGAGGGGGACTAGGATTGTGTAGTGGACATGGTTCAATGACAAGCTCTTCAAGAGATGGAATGGGAGAAATAATGGGATCATCAAAAGAAATACGATCTTGGAGTGTATATGGAGCATTAAGACAAGGAGATGGAGGAACAAAAAGATCTTGTGGAGGATTTAAAGAAATAATTTGGTCTTGACAAGGAGGGAGATCATTGGAATCCTCTTTAAAGGTGCTTTTCTCTTGACATTTAATGGGCTCATCGGAAAGGATGGAAGGGATATCTTGATCTTTCTTAGGAAGTGGAATGCCAATGGGATTTGAAAGGATATTTTTTTCATGAAATGGAAGGGGATCGTTTGGGATTGGATGGACTGGGATATCTTGATCTTGCTCAGGGAATGGAGTGTCAATAGGACTTTGGATAGGATGGACAAGAATAGGGGAATCATCATGAGTGTCTGGGGAAATGGGATCTTGGTCAACAATTGGATGGGATGATAAGGTTTTAGAATCTTGATCTTGATTTTCTTTAGGACTCATTTCTTCACGCTCTAAATTATCCTCTTGACATGAGGTTGGACTTTGGATATGCATGGGGGATTCTGACAAGGAATCAATGTTTTGGCATGAAGGAGATGCACTTTGAACATTTGTGATGGATTCTGGCAAGGAATCAATGCTTGAACATGAGGAAGAAGGACTTCGAATGGGGTCCTCTAAAACAGGTAATGGCAATAAAGTGCATGGTGGCATTGGGTCTTGTATTTCTGAAACATGACAAGGATGTGCATCATGAATTGGATTATCGTGGCAATCAATTATGGATAGCCTGATCCCTCCTTGCACCCTGCTGTCCCAGGAGGTGGGACCATGGTGCCCAGTGCCCTGGTCCTTCAGGACTAGGGCACCCAGCGCCCTGGTCCCCCAGGACCATGGTGCCCAGTGCCCTGGTCCCTGGCCCTATTTTGGGCCCGGTCTCTTTTGGGCATCGGGTCTTTAAGTTTGCAATTCGGGAAATAATGTTTCCTGGTCGGCCTAAGGTCAGAAAAATCAGTCTATCAACCCTAATTGACAAGTGTATAAACTACTTTTCCTCTCCTAGAAAGGGAGGAAGAAAGGAAGCAAGAGCAAGACGCGGAAGCGATATTCAAACATTCAAACATTCAAGCATTCAAGCATTCCTTCAAGCAATTGAGCATTCTAAGTCTCCATTCAAGGCTAGGTGTTGCATTCAAGACAAGGATTCAACCATTGAAGAGGAGATCACATACAACATACAACATACAACATGCTACATACATTACACCTTCGCATGTAAGAATACAAACATTCTTACAACAAGGTATCAGTACTTGTTTACATTACAAACATTTACACTTACAGCATTCTCATTTCTTGGTTAATTCCAAAACCGGGGTTTGACCTAAAGGCAAACCCCTAATCCCTAACCCCCCAATCGTCCTCTCTTTTCTGTGTGTAGGTTGTAGGTACGCGGCTCTAATTGAAGATCCGAAATCCTTGTGCAGAGACAAACAGATCCCCCCTGCATTTCGCAAATTTTTCGGAGGACCATGTGCACGCCAGGCGCCATCGTCCCATCAACTTTCGCTCAAATTTGCAGAACAGCACCGTCTCGACATTTTACTACTAATTCTAGGTCCACAGCTTCATCCCGTATCCCTATCTTTGTTTATAAGCGAATCTTTCCTACTTTACATGCATTCTTAGTTCAATCATTCTATCTACATTCTTTACAAAAGAGGGTATCCTTGCTTTCATAACCCTTGAAACTCATTTAGAATCCAATCTTGCATTTTGTGGGATTGGATCTTGTGGGTTTCAACCCCTCTTTTGAATGTAAAGTCTCTCCTAAGTGAAAACCATCAACCCTAGTGACTCTCCCTTCTCTCTCCTTGGAGTTGGGGAGGGGAGAACAACTAGGGTTCGATTTTTCCGCTTTACATTTTGATGAACCCGACATGAACATCTTCATTCTGATTATTTATGGTTAGATCTGAAAATTTTGCTTTCCTAATTATATTTCCATGTTTGATCTTTTGCAAATTTTAGAGGTTGATTGCATAAAAACCCTAAAATTTTCTTTTTAAGTAATTAAACTTGTGAAATGTTTAATTGTTAATGCTTGTTTCAGATCTACCCTTCTATTGCAAATTGTCAATTCATATTTGTGCTTTAATTCTGAAAATTAAGTGGTTAAATGTCAAAACCCTAATTTTTAAGACCTTCTTGATTCAACCTTTGACTGATAATTTCACTAATCAAAACACCTCCAAATCGGTTGTAACTTTGGATTCCGCAATAAAATCACAATATCTTTCATCTCTGAAAATTTGGAAAAAAGTTGCGAGGACCGTGTGCACCTCGAGCGCCCTCGTCCCCGACATTTTTTCTGAAATTTCGGGAGCTAGATCTTACTGTATTTTTCTGCTAAAATCCAGAATTTTGGCTGATTTTATCAATTTTAACACTTTCAAAATTAAAGTCAAAGTTGGTCTAGCGATTGCTTGGATTGAGGCTTCTAATCATTCAAAATTTGTTGAAATTAAAATTCATATCAAAATTGTGTTTCTTACAGTCCTAAATCTGAAAAGTGTGTTGGCATTCATTCGAAATTTCAGTGTTTTATTCAAATTTTTGCAGTTTGTGACTTTTGAAATTAAGTGTTTAATTGCAACAACCTTGATTTCCACTTCCAAAATTGAATTTTGCGTGAAATTGAGTCAATTTTTAAATGTCAACACTTGCATTGCTTTCAGCATTCCCTCTAAAATCATAAAATTCAAAATTTCAGTTTCCCCCTCTTTTTTCAAAATTCAAATTTTACATTTTTCAACAATCTTGGTAGGGTTCAATTTTGAGATTGCAACTTTAATTTGGCCTATCTACAGATCGTAAAATCACTCAATTTTTTCAGATTAGTTTTAAAATCATCATAATTGTCATCCCTAAAAATTTTGAAAAAAGTTGCGAGGACCGTGTGCACTCCGTTCGCCACGGTCCTGAACATTTTTTTTGAAATTTCGGGAGATTGTCCGGATTGCATTTAACAGCTTAAATCTAGGAGATTGGCTAATTTTATTGAAATTTGCTACCTCTAAAATTCAAAATCTTCTCTCTCTCTTTAGTGCATGAGTTTTACAACAATAAGCCCTACTTACACTATTCCCATTAGATGAAGCCTTAGAATTAAGTCTTTCCAAGGTGTAATTACCGAGGAGATGGAACCTAATTTGAATGGCCTTTTTAACGAGGACATGGGTAATTCCTCTAATCCTCTTAATGATGAAGAAGCTCTCCATGAGGTTTCTGTAGAACAACTTTCAAAATTGGATAACCAATTTGATGATTTTCGACAATGGATGTCTCAAGAATACCCCAATAGTGAAGCTCTTTCATTAATTGAGGGTCTAAAACGTATGGTTCAAAGTGATAAGAATGGAATTGATATTTTGCGTGGTATTGCACACATTGTGGATTCGAATGTGATGCCGATGAAAAGTTGTGCCGAAACCTTAGGTTATACACAACCTCCTACTCAAGTTAATCATTCTATTCCTTTGACAACTTCTATTGCTAGTATACCTACTTTTACATCAAACATAATGACTACTTCAATACAAGACATTCCACCTATGATCACCAGTCATGGGGGCAATCCCTCTTCTTCAATCAACCATCTTCCTTCATTCAATCTGACTTCTTCATTCATTCCTTCAATGAGTGTCCCTATTATATCTCCACAAATGAACATGACGCAAGGGGGCAATTCATTTAACCATTCCATTCCTCCTTGTGGTGTTCCTCCTTTCCAATCATCTCCTATGAATAACTATCATAGTGTCCCACCACCTTACTCTCAATAAATACCTTCTTTCAATAACATAATACCTCCATCACAATCTAACACGCCTAATATGAACTCTTCAACTGAAGTGACCATTAACAATCTTGCACAAACTGTCTCTTCTTTATAGCAACAAATTGCCTCTATGAATCAATCTAAGTTTAGTGTGCCCACATTTGATGTTGCAAGCCCACTTTCTCTTGACATTGTTCGAGCTATCCCCCCTAAACATGTTGAAATTCCGCATTTGGAGCTTTATAATGGTAAGGGTGATCCTTTAACACATGTTAAGACCTTTCAAACAATATGCACTGATTTTGCTTATGACCAAAGGTTGCTTGCAAAACTGTTTACTAGAACATTAAGAGATAAAGCCCTACAATGGTATTGCTCGTCTTATTCTATTACTTCTTTCAAACAACTTGCAAATGCTTTTATTCAACAATTTCAAAACAATATAAGTCCTAAAGTTACTTTGATTGATTTAATGCATTGTAAACAAGGTGTTAAAGAAAAAGTGACTGATTTCATTGGTAGATATAAGCATTTGTATGCTCAAATTTCTTTTCCAGTACCTGACAATGATATTCAAAGAATCTTTATTTCTAATTTACAAAAAGATATTAGAGAAAAAATTTTGTTTCCTGAGTTTACTTCTTTCCAACAGTTGTGTGCAACTCTTCACAATTATCAACTGACTGTGAGTCAAATGGAACAAGCAAATCCTATGGCTCCGAGTGATAAGGGTGATAGTAGTCAACAACCATTTGGGAAGTTTAAACTGAACAGAGAGTCCATTAAATTCAATGAAAACATCATCAACAACAATGTGAATGCAGCATCAGGTGTGCCTCCTATTTCTAAGT
Source organism: Cryptomeria japonica (assembly GCF_030272615.1). Taxonomy (NCBI): domain Eukaryota; kingdom Viridiplantae; phylum Streptophyta; class Pinopsida; order Cupressales; family Cupressaceae; genus Cryptomeria; species Cryptomeria japonica. The sequence continues at coordinate 711,612,524 of NC_081411.1, read as the reverse complement.
TTTTCAAGAAAGAAAGAAAGTTTACTCCTTCGAATGAATCATTGCATAGTATTATGAATAAGTTATTGGAACAAAATGTGCTTACCCTCCCTCCTATAAAGCAAATAGATCCTGCAAAGATTAATTCATCCTATTTTGATAACAAATCTTTTTGTCAATTTCATCGTCATCCTGGGCATGATACTGAAAAATGTTTTGCTTTAAAGGGTAAAATTCAAGATTTGATTGATAATAATACTATCTCTGTTTCTGGTGTGAATGATAAAGGCAACACATCTATGGCTCCTCCTAACCAAAATCTTAAGATTTTTACTGATCCATTACCTTCTCATACCTCTAATGCAATTGATACTAATGATTCCTCTGTCTCACCTGATGATCTTGTGTCTATGACTCCGAATGTGATTAACTTTGTAGAGCAGCAGAAAATCCTTAAAGAACCTTCCATCACATTTGATTCCAATGAAACTATCAGGGCACCTGATGGTCCTTTATATATAGTTGCAAAAGTCAATAATACACCTTGCCGTGGAGTGCTTATTGATCCTTCTTGTATGGTTAATATCATTACTGAAGAATTTCTTTTTACTTTGCAATTGAATCAAGTGATCTATGATGAAACAAATGTGGTTGTGAAACTATTTGATGCATTTTCTTCTCCTGCAATTGGTTCTATTACATTACCTATTGAGGTCCATAACAAATCCCTTGATGTGGACTTTGCTATTATTCCATCATCCGAACAATTTCGTGTGAAGCTAGGCTATCCTTGGCTATCTTCCATGAAAGCTATTGCTTCTCCTATTCACAAGTGTTTGAAATTTCCCCATAATGGTGAAGTTGTTACTGTCAATCATAGTCTCTTTAAACCAGCTGAAAGAACTTCTAGCATTCCTATTGATTATTTTTGGCCTAAACAATTCCAATCTCTTCCTCCACTAAGTGATCATCTTTTCAAATCTTATCAAAAGTGGAAAAAAGATATGATCCTATCTCTAAGTGAACCTAGAACACCCAAACTTGACATTCCTATCGTTCTTGAGAAGGAAGTTCTTCCTTTGAAAGATAAAACTAATGTCTTTCCTCAAGAAGATTCCCAACCCATCCCTATGAATGTGACTATGCCTATATCTAATAAACTTCCTAAAAGTAGACCTATACCTCCTCGTCATGATGGACTTGGTCTCCTTCCTAAACCGAATATTCCTCCCTTATATGGAGCAGTTCCTCCTCCTTCCTCTTATGGAGAGAAGAGACCTTCCTCTTCTCCTATTGTTCAACCTAAGAGACCACAACCTAAACACCCAAGTGATAAGGATGAGAACATTCGTCCTCCTCAATCTTCTCAACTTCCTACTAAGACTAGACGGAATCATTCTGAACGTGAATGCCGATGAAAGCGTCGTCTTAGAGCTCAGGCAGCTACTTCTCAAACTTTGCAATACCCAAAAACACCTTTAGCCAGTATTATTCCATTTTCTCCTCAGCCGACGATTGAGCCGAAATCTCCTAAACATAAGATGCATGATGGCCTTGATCCTGTGCGAGTTAAAGATCCTATTTTTATAAATCTTGATGATGATATAGATGAAAATATTATTCATGATGAAAATGTTACTCCTGTTCATTCTGATAGTGAATATGAATATGTTGATGTTGATAACCATTTATCTAACGAATTTTCTAAAGCACTTATCCTAGCTCCTAGACAAGAACAATGTGGCTCAGAACATGAACATAGCCCTTGTTTGGATCTTGTGATAGCTCCATCTACTGTGTTGGATGTTCCTCCTCTAGCGTGTTTCCTACCTTCCCGAAATATTGATCAGCAAGATCGGGGGGTAGATGACGTGCTAGACTAGTTTCATTAGCATAGCAGAATCTCTCCTCCTCTCTTGATCTCTTTTGTTACTTCTTCTATGTGTTATTCTCATTCTTCTATTTGTTGTCCTTAGTGTTGTCTACTTGAGGACGATGCAAAACATTGAGATCTCTTTTGGTCTCTCTCATGTTGACTCAAAAGACACATGTGTTCCCTTCTTCTAGGTGACCTTCCTTGATTGGGGAATGAAGAACAATTATGCATACATACATATGATATACATGAATTATCATACAGCATACTGACCCCAAGGAAAGCGAAGTCACCTTGTGCTTTGTGTTTTGTGTCTATTATCCTTGGGCTTATCTCACACTTGGGGGCTAAATCCTTGTGATAATGTGCTCCTTTCTCATTTCTTATATGCATCACTACCTTAAAGCAATCTCCCCCGGTGAGGCATGTGCGATCGCTTTAACGTAGGGGGGCATACATCCCATTCATATCTTTTCAAGATACTTGAAAATTTCTTGACAATTTTTGATATCTTTCTTGCATGACTCATAGTGAGGGAACCTTACTACTGATAGTCATGGTTCTCCCTCGTGATCTTCCCTTTTACTTTGTCAATCAAAGTCATAAGATCCTTAGTCCACTGGGGGCTTGGTGTATCTTGCCTCCTTGACGTGGTGAAAGTTTTTCAATGTTGTTTCCTTGTACTTTACCGGAAGTATGAGCGTATGCTTATACTCCCGCTAAAGTGGGTGCTAAATGTAGCGTCCTAAAATTGTGACACTTGCAATTTCGACTGCATTTGGGTCTTCACGATGGCGACGCAACGTTGAACCTAGATGGAGACCCCAAAACCTGTTTATGACATCAAAAACTACATTTTTCTGCACGCTGGCCTGATCCCTCCTTGCACCCTACTGTCCCGGGAGGTGGGACCATGGCGCCCAGTGCCCTGGTCCTTCAAGACTAGGGCACCCAGTGCCCTGGTCCCCCAGGACCATGGCACCCAGCGCCCTGGTCCCTGGCCCTATTTTGGGCCCGGTCTCTTTTGGGCATCGAGTCTTTAAGTTTGCAATTCAGGAAATAATGTTTCCTGGTCGGCCTAAGGTCAGAAAAATCAGTCTATCAACCCTAATTGACAAGTATATAAACTACTTTTCCTCTCCTAGAAAGGGAGGAAGAAAGGAAGCAAGAGCAAGATGCGGAAGCGATATTCAAACATTCAAACATTCAAACATTCAAGCATTCAAGCATTCCTTCAAGCAATTGAGCATTCTAAGTCTCCATTCAAGACTAGGTGTTGCATTCAAGACAAGGATTCAACCATTGAAGAGGAGATCACATACAACATACAACATACAACATACTACATACATTACACCTTCGCATGTAAGAATACAAACATTCTTACAACAAGGTATCAGTACTTGTTTACATTACAAACATTTACACTTACAACATTCTCATTTCTTGGTTAATTCCAAAACTGGGGTTTGACCTAAAGGAAAACCCCTAATCCCTAACCCCCCAATCGTCCTCTCTTTTCTGTGTGTAGGTTACAGGTACGTGGATGTAATTGAAGATCTGGAATCCTTGTGCAGAGACAAACAGATCCCCCTTCATTTCGCGAATTTTTCGGAGGACCGTGTGCACGCCAGGCACCATCGTCCCGTCAACTTTCACTCAAATTTGCAGAACAGCACCGTCTCGACATTTTACTGCTAATTCTAGGTCCGCAGCTTCATCCCGTATCCCTATCTCTGTTTATAAGAGAATCTTTCCTACTTTACATGCATTCTTAGTTCAATCATTCTATCTACATTCTTTACAAAAGAGGGTATCCTTGCTATCATAACCCTTGAAACTCATTTAGAATCCAATCTTGCATTGTGTGGGATTGGATCTTGTGGGTTTCAACCCCTCTTTTGAATGTAAAGTCTCTCCTAAGTGAAAACCATCAACCCTAGTGACTCTCCCTTCTCTCTCCTTGGAGTTGGGGAGGGGACAACAACTAGGGTTCGATTTTTCCACTTTACACTTTCTTTCGAGGTTTTGACATGATTGGACCTGGAATTTGAACTTGTTTTTGATTTGATGTCATGTTTTGATAGTGGACTTGGTTTAGTTATTCTGACATGTTTGAAACTTGGGTTGGTGTATGCTGCAACCTTTGTTTCTAAATGTTTGGTTGTAGTTGTTGACATTGATATTCCACCATTGGTTGAACCATTTGTGGACATTGTATAGTTGGTTGGACATATTGTTGAAATTGGACCATTGGTTGTATTGGTTGTATATGTTGAACAATTGGTTGAACTATTGGTTGTATTGGTTGAAAATCTGATTGATAGTAAACACCTTCTTGTTCTTGTTGTGGAGGCACATAATGTTGAAATTGATGTTGTCTCCTTTCTTGAAATTGTTTCATCATCTCTATTTGGGAGAGGAGAGCTGGTATGTCTGATCGTTCAAGAAGAGATCTTACATCAATTGGCTCAATCTATGGATTTCGACCTGGAAATTTTTGAAACATTTTGGACATTTGTGATCTATTCTTCTCAATGTTTTTCACTCTTTGTTCCAAAATCTCATTTCCTTGAGCTAGTTTCTCCTCTAGTTTTTGTATTTGGACATTTACATCATCATGATAAGTTTGACCAATGTTGCTTTGTTGTTGGGTTGGATAGAATTGTGATTGCCTTGGATTAAAATTTGATTGCATCATCGGTTGATACGTCAAACTTTGTTGCATCATTGGTGCTTGGAACCTTGTTTTAATAGACATGTCACTATGCAATGCAACTAATGGGATTGACGAATGCAACCTAAAAGGATGACAATGCAACTTAATGTTTTTGGACTTTTTGAATTTTTGGAATGACAACTAGATGCAACTAAATGCAATGAAAATGCAATCTATGGCAAGAATGCAACCTATGTTTTTGGTTGTTTTTCAAGATTTTGACAAACTTTCTAGAATGCAAATCTAAGAAAGAGACCCTTAGGAAACTGAAATGGCGTCTAGACCTCAAAGGACAAAAGGACCAAGTGACAAAAGGACAAAATGACAATGTCTCTCCTATATGCTTGGATACTAAGCTAGGTTTGACCAAATGACATTGATGACAAAAAGACAAAAAGGTTTGATAAGGTCTAGACCTCCTAACAATGACTTAGGGTTTATCAAAGATTTGGATTACTCAAGTATGACAAAACCTAGTTTTGACACTATATGCTAAGGGACAATTACTATACAAATGACCTTAATATGATATGATAATGACCTAAACTTAATGAAGAGACTTAGGGTATGCAAATGCAAATGTATGACAATGTCAACCTAAGTTTGAAATGGTATTACTCTAATGCAAGAATACACATGCAAATGGATGACCCTTATTGATATGCAAAGGAGTATGACCTAGGTTAAACCTAACCTTGGTAGTTGACAATGAACTTGCAAAATGCAAACCTAGGATGAACCTAAATCTAAGTGACATGAATGTTGAGACAAGATTTTGAAAAATGTTTGACAACCATGTTTGAAGGTGTTTTGAACTTTGTTGGATGAAATGTTCTTGTATTTACCTTGTTCTGAATCAATTTGTCTTGTTTTTGAAATGAGACACAACTCAACTTTTGACAAGCAAAGAAGACAAGATATTTTAACTTAAACTCAAGACAATCATGCTCATTCACACATTTCTTATGGCAGGCAAGGACAGTAGGTACTTGAGAGGTAGACTCGTTATGAGATTCAAGGAGAATACATAGATGCTTGACCCCACGGGCTCCCCTCCACGGCACTCACTTCTCAAGGCAGCCAAGCATCAGTCCCCATGGAAATCTCCCCATGGCGAACTTAGTATCTCTTCCAAGTATCTGAACTTGTCCTTCTCAAGCAACTAGAAGGATTTTTGGCCTCTAAATACAAGGTGTTTAGTAAGGATTTCTATTAAGCGTTACTCCTTGGTGTCACGCAAGCGTGATTGAGACATTAAGCCCACCAAGATACCAAAAAAATGTAGTCGTGCAAGAACAATTTAGACCTTGAGGCCCTACTTAGATGCTGATATGAGAAAGAGTCCAAGGGTCATCACTTCCCAAGTAACTACAATTCCCACGTAACCCTTCCTTCAAAGCTTTCGCCCATCAGGTATTTATTTATAGTGAGTTAGAATGCCAAGGTACTCTAGCTGTGCTCACTTGGGTCACTCCCTTCTCACGATTGTCACTTGCTTGCAAAAGAAAGCAAATGGTCGGGAAGGCAGGCCCTCTAAAGGTAACAAACAATTTGAGCCATGAGAATGGTATCGAAGATCTGGATTTTTGATCACCCTAAGAAGGATGAGAGCATACTCTCCTACTCCAATGTCAAACTCAACAATCAAAGAAAACACACGTTCATTCCATCCTACTTAGCAATCATACTAGGTGCCTAATTATGAACCACAAACACAAAAGTTCGGTTGAAATACAAGGCAACCTGCAAAATCATCAAGTTAAAAGTTTGATTTGTTTGGTCTTTGACTAGCGAACCTACATAAACTTTGTTAGTAGTTTCATTTTTGTCTTCGCCATGCGTAATGCCAAGGTGCTGCACAAAGAATCAGTACCAAAGAAAAGCAGAATGCAAGAAAGAGAATGAAAAAAAAAAATTTATTTTTTATTTTTATTTTTTTTACACAAGCGCAAATTGCCTTAACACAGGTGTAGAATAAACATCAAAGCAACATAAACATTAGCCTAGTTCAATCATGAAAACTCAATTGCAAAGATAACAAAACCTACAAACATTCAATAGAGATATGAAAATAAAACATTCAAATCAAATGCAAACCATCGCAAGCGTGAATGTCTTCTCCAGAATTCTCCATTGTCCTTCTTTCTCCTCCAAATTGCTTTGTATTGTGGATCTCACCTACAAATGCATAAGTATAATATGAAAGCAAGATTGAAAAGACGAGATGACAGCATAAGGGTACTAGAAGTGTGATTGATTCGACCAGGGGTCTTGATTGAAGAAATTCATCCAATTTATAGAATTTGGAGAGAGATGAGACAAGAATTTGATGGATGAGATTGATTCAATCTGACAGTCGACATCGCATGCAAAGGGGAGTCTCTTGGGAAAATGCCATTTTGATGGCAAGTGGAAGATGAGTTAGAAGGACTATTCCATTTTCGACACTTGGTCGAAAATGGAAACTTTGCCTTTGAGAGAGGAGACAAGTGATTCACTTTTTAGAAAGTGAATCACTTAAGTGAAGACATTTGAGTGAGGTGGAAATTAATAATTATTAATTATTAATTTCACTCATAAAATCAAATTAGCCAATTAATATTAAAAAAAATATTAATTGTGACATGGACAAAAATATGGTGAATAAATAAATATATATTTATTTATTCAAAAAGGGACATGTTAGTAAGAAAGGGGATTAATTAATTATTTAATTAATTAGCCTAGGGGAAATGATTTGAATAAATTAAGATACCAACCCTAATGATGAATTAAGTCCCAATAGTGATGATTGATTGGCTAATAATTGATGAAAATTAATGATAATTGACTGAATTTGACAACAAAATAGGACAAAGGATCGAAAAAGACCCAAAATTGATAATGATTTTGATAAGAGACTGATAAGATTGATTGATAATGACTTGATAATATTAATTGATATTGAGGTTGATAATTAATGACTGATTAATTATCAACAAAGAGGGAATTAAGTCTAATTGTCAAGATGATACCAATTCGAATGATTTAGGACCAAATGTGATTGAACAAGATTGATGAGGGTTGGATTTGAAATGAATTGAAACCAGAGGAATGACACAATGCCAACATATGATGAAAATCAAATGTGACATAGAAGACATGCTAATAATTAGGTTAGCAATGTAAGAGTGATGACCAATTTTGAGTGACTACATTTATAAATTAATATATTAATATATTAATATATTAATAAACATTAGATTAATTACGAGCAAATTTAGTTAGAGAATTTACTTATTAAAACCAGATATCTGATTTTTGTAGTCAAATTTTCATATTTTAAATTTCGGCTCAGGAATGCTTTGGTATTTGGCTTGGAAGTGACAAGCATGGAAAGCCAACTGAAAAAAACGTGTTTTTCAATATTCCTTGATTTTCCAGACTTTACACTGGTCGTTGATGACTTTTTTTGTAGCCAAAATTGATAAAACAAAAAGGGTTTTTTAAGGACATTCCTAGCTTTCCAACAATATAAGGCTTGTCTTATTTTGACTTTAATAAATAATTATTATTTATTTTCTAATTGAATTCTGACAATAGTCTTGATTGATATACTGGTTGAAAAACACTCATAACTTTCAAACTGTATAACATTTTTTGAATCTGAAATATGCATCACATCCTATGCTTCATCTACTATATGGAAAAAAATTTAAAAATTAAATTTCATAAGGTTTTGACCAAGTTAAGGTGGTCAGACGTAAGAGTTTCTAAATTTCTAAAAAGTTGTAGTAAAAAATTCATAAATAATTATTTACTTTATAAAAAATAAAAAATAAATATGTGTCACATTCGGACATGAGTCTATTACTTATCTTATAAATATTATAAAAAATAATTATGATTTGATTGTGATTAGGGTGGTCAGACATACGTCTACTTCTTATTTTTTTCCTGAAATTTTAGTACCACTGCATTGAAATTTAAAATTTTCATCAAATAGGATTATTTTTTCCAAAAAACAACTAGTAGCTTAGAAACTACATTCAATTTTCTATATATTCTCATCTTACATATTTTAAAAATAATGTTCACAACTTATTCAAATTTTCATGTCAAGTTGCATAACTCTGATTTTCTGAAATTTCATTGCCACTTAAGGGTTTGTTTTGGCACACCATGATCCTGCACATACCTTGTAAGCTAGGGTTTAAGCAAGAAATGTCTCTAACCTAAGCATCCACTGATGGCACTAGTTTTAATCTTGTGGAATGCTATGTTAGGATTTGTAAATATGTTTAGGATAGGTTTTTTGGTTTTGCAGACCTTTGTGGTGTTTTCACAATGATATCCTAGGCTCACAACTAGGAGTTGGTGAGACTAGGACAGCAAAAGATGTGCATTTTTAGAGCACACATGGATTGGTAGAGATAAATTTGACACATGGTTGGAGAGCCCTTTTAATTCCCTTAATTAATCCTTGATTTGTTTTTGTAGATGTTTTGACAAGTGAATCTTTTTAAGACCAAGTTTGTAAGTCACCCGAGTAGGCCTAAACCCTTGAAAATAGGATAGTTCTGGATACCCCATATGTATGGAGAACCCAGATGCCATTTTTCCATATTTTTTGTAACTATGAAATGGGTACTCAAATATATAATTTATTTGTGGCCTTGTGTGGGAATATTTGAAACTAAGCCCTGAAAATCACAATAGGAGGGATAATTGCATTAGGCCTGTTTGGAGCCTGGTATAGTCAAGTGGACCTTAGAAAGGCTTGGCGATGGGTTTGAAGGTCACCAAGATAGTTGAAGACACCAAAACATTGTGTAACTTCATGTTGCACTCTTGAAAGAAGTTTGTGAAGTGGGATCCTTTGTAGAGTTTGTTGGAGCACTTAGGAGTGGTGTTAGAGATTGAGGTGAAATCCTTAATAGGTAGTGTTGATTGTTAAAGATTAGTGGCCATACCTTGGAGGCAAGCCAAATTGGACTAGGCCTTGGAGGTCTAAATATAAAAACCCTTTCCAAGAACCATTGGATGGGCTTGAGGAGTTAGTGGGTTAGTGAAAGCAACAAAGATAAGTAGGTGAATAGGAGAAACTCCAAGAATATCTGCATCAAGTGTGCTCTAGGCAGTGTGCCTTCCTACATGTGTAGGCCCCTCATTGTATCACATACTTTCTCCATAAGTATCATTTGACTATGGGTAGGCTTCCCACTGTGGTTTTTCCCTTTACCAGGTTTTCCATGTACAAAATCTTGGTGTTATGTGGTATGGTTGCTTTGCATTGATTATCTGTTTAATTATTGAGTTGCATTGATTATCAATATCTGTTTCTACCAACATTTGTTTCTGCTTTACGGATATTTAATTGTTATGTGATATGGTTTAAGTTTGTATTGTGGATTAATTGTTGTAATCTGTTAACAACTGATTCTCCCCCCTCTCAGTTGTTCACCGGTTATCCTAACAGGTTTCATCATACCAATTTATTATGCAGAGTGGATCTCCAATATTGTACCTATTAGTAAACCTAATGGGGGCATTTGTATCTATACAAACTTCAAAGATTTGAACAAAGCATGTTCTAAATATGACTTCCCATTACCAAACATTGACATGATTGTTGATTTAATAGCGGGTCTTGCAATGCTTTCTCTTTTGGATGGCTATTCCGGGTACAACCAGATCAAGATTTCTCCAAAGGATCAACACAAAACTTCTTTCACATGCCCATGAGGAACATATTGTTGGAATGTGATGTCTTTTGGTTTGAAAAATGCGGGGGCAACATAACAAAGAGCCATGACTACCATCTTTCACGATATGATGCACAACATAATGGAAGATCATGTGGATGATTTACTTGCTAAATTACTAACAAGAGAAGGTAACCTTGCAATACTGAGTCAAATCTTTGATAGATTAGAGCAATATCATGTCCATCTCAATCCAAAGAAATGTGTCTTTGGAGTAACCTCCGAGAAGCTCTTAGGATACATTGTCTCAACTAAAGGCATTGAAGTAGATCTGACGAAAGTTAAATAAATCATGGACATACCACCTCCAAAGAACATCAGTCAGTTAAGAACATTACAAGGGCGGATATAATCAATTTGAAGATTCATTTAACAATTGGCTGATAAATGGCATCCCTTCACTCATCTATTACACAAGAATATCCACTTTCAATGGGATGCAAAGTGCTAGCAAGCATTCCAAATACTTAAAGACTACCTGATGAATACACCCTTGCTAATCCCACTAGATCCAAATAGACCTCTATTACTATACATTTCAGCTACAAATACAACATTAGGAGTATTGTTGGCACAACACAATGCATAAGGAAAAGAATGTGTTGTCTACTATATCTCTCACATACTGGTAGGCTATGAACTCAATTACACACCTATTGAGCGAGCTTGCTTAGAAGTTATCTTGGCAACCACCAAATTTAGACACTACATGTTAACACACAAGGTACAACTCATTGCCAAAATAGATCCACTCAAGTACCTACTCAGCAAGGCAGCATTGACAGGTCGCTTGACCAAATGGGTTATGATCCTGAGTGAATTTAACATAGAATATGTGGAACGCAAAGCTATCAAGGGACTGGTCATTGTAGATTAGTTGGCTGATGCACCACTCAAAGGCAACCATCCTCTTATTTCCAACTTTCCCAATGAGGAAATTTTCATGTTCACAACTACACAACCCTGGAAGCTATATTTTGATGGCTCATACACTAGAGATGGCTCAAGGGCATGTATTCTTTTTATCACACCTCAAGGTGATAGTATCCCATAGTCATACAGGTTTACTTTTCCATGCACAAATAATATAGCAAAATATGAGGACTTGATCACAGGACTCAGATTGGCTATACAATGGCACCTAAAAGAGCTAAAAGTATATGGAGATTCCCACCTAGTCATCCGACAAGTGACTAATGAATACCAGACAAAGGATGATAAACTCATGCCATACAAAAAGATGGTTGATAGTTTTAAACAATCATTTACAACTATCACATTTGAGCAAGTACCAAGAGATCAAAATCGAGTTGTCGATGCAATGGCTACAATTGCATCTCTCCTGGATCTTCCACAAAATTCAACACACTATGAGTTCTTGGTAGAACAGCTTTGGATCCCTGCTTATGATATCCTTGAATCTAAAATGATATGTCACCTTATCGGTTCTGACTCCCTATGGTACGGTGAGTTCTTCACTTACCTGCGTGATCACACACTTCCTCCCAACCAATCAAATAACCAACGAAATACCTTCATCCACCAAATTGCTCGATACACCATCATTTTTGAAATCCTATACAGATGAAGTCTTGGTGGTACTCTCCTTCAATGTTTGGAACAAGATGAGATAACAAAAGCCTTGGAAGAGGTCCATGAGGGAATTTGTGGGGCTCACTAAAGTGGTCCTTCACTAGCAAAGAAAATCATGTGAGCCGATTACTATTGGCCCTCCATGGAGAAAGACTCCTACTACTTTGTCAAAAAGTGCAAGAAGTGTCGGGTTCATAGAGATCTGATACATGCCCCAGCACAGGAATTGCAGCCAATCACAACACCATGGCCCTTTTGTCAATGTTGACTTGACCTTGTGGGTAAAATACATCCATCTTTATCCAACGGCCATAAATTTATCATTACTACCACAGAATACTTTACAAAGTGGATCGAAGCTGTTCCACTTACCCAAGTCATTTGCAAGCAGATCACCTCATTCATCCTTAATTACATCATCTGTCGGTATGGTGTACCCATGTCCATCATCATAGATAACAAACTCCCCTTCAAAAATCAAGATGTTTGTGAGCTTTGTGAAAAGTTTCATATCCAACATCGCTTGTCCACCCCATATTACCCATAAGGCAATGGTCAGGCCGAAGCATCAAACAAAAACATATTAAGGATACTCAAAAATATAGTCAATGATGTTGGTCGTGATTGGCACATTCAATTAAATCCAACATTATGGGCATATTGAACTAGCATTCGAGCCCCTATAGGCACAACTCCCTACTCATTGGTTTATGGAGCAGAAACCATCTTGCCTATTGAGGTTGAAATACCATCTCTACGGGTCTCCTTACATAATCTCATAGATGATGAAGCATACTAAGTCTCATGTCTTCAGGACTTGGAACTACTTGATGAAAGGCGACAAGTTGCATACAACCAACTAAAAGCCTATCAATAGTGTATGAACAGAAGCTATAATCATCAAGTTAAACCTCGTACATTTGAGGTAGGAGATCTTGTTCTCAGGGAGAGTCCTCATAACCAACCAAACAGAGAACATCAGGGGAAGTTTGAATCAAATTGGTTGGGTTTGTATGTCATCACTACTGTCTTCGGATCTGGGGCATATCAGTTGGCAACATCAGAAGGTGAACCACTAGTAGATCCTATCAACAACATGCACCTCAAACAGTTCCATGCATAAATCTATACAGAGCATCAGGCTCCACCATATATCAGAAAATACAAAAAACATTCAGAAAAATGTCCTAAAGAAAATACAAAAAAATCAATAAAATAGTAATGAAAAACCATGCATCCAAATGGTGAAAACCACTCCAGTGGCACGTTGGGTAAGTACGGTGGTGAAAACCTGGTAAACAAGCACCATTTGTAAAAGGCTATGGATCCATTGTCTTCCAAGCTCATTGTGATCACATCCATTGCACCCATTAATCTATCATTCAAACCATGGCTTGTTATTTGGTCTGCAATTAGGGTTATTACTTCATGTGTCATGCATCCCGCTTTCATAGCAACATCTAATTGGGGACAATGCTCTTAACTTACTGATGGAAGTGGATTCTACATTACTTGTGAGTCATTGAGTTCTTCATTCAAAAATGTCTGGAAATTATAACAAAAACATTCATAAAAATTCAAACAATCCCAAAAAACATTCGTAAAAACTCAGAAAATACCAAAAACATAACAAAAACATCAAAAATCAATCAAAGACATTGCAACCTATGTTATTCTTTATACATACACATCTCAATAGACACCAGACAACCATTTTGAGCTACTCAAACGATGACCACCTCTCAAATCAACTAACCAATCAAAACATCTGCACACAATCATCTTCGCAAGGATGTATCTTTCCTCACCAAAACAAAGACATGATAATATTTTCTTTGACAAGAAAATTTTGTTTGGCTGATAAAGCACTTTGTCAATTTGATATTTCTTTAATTATTCATATCAGGTTCCTATGCTACTCTAGGATATCCACAAGTGATTAGAGTCGTTGGGATGGTTCCTAATATCTTTTTGTTGTTGTTGTTTGTGGATTGTTCCAATGAAGTTCTGGGGCATGTACTAATAGTTTCTAAGTGGGAAGTTCACTAAGCTACGTGATCTTATGCAAAATACAACCATAGATCACTATTGCTTACTAACTACAGCGTATACCTTGACCATTTGCATATGAACCAAAATGGAGGGTAACTTTCCTTGTCTATGATGCTTGCTTATAGGTGAAATGCTCAAACTTGGCTCCTTCTACCTCGGCAAAGAACAATACTACCATGCTCGATGATGAAAATTAAGCACTGTAAATAATCTATGGATCATCATTTCATCTCATCTATTTATATTGCATTCCATTGAATTTCATCCATCCATACTTCCATATCACTACATATCATTCATACATAGTCATGACAATGGATGTTCTATTTTTCTCCTCTTACATAGGAATGGGTCCTAGGTCCTCCATACCTTCTATCTAACATTGAATCACCCCTCTCACCCTCCCCATCTTGATCATCAGCATCACATACCCTACATCATGCCCCATCAACCCAATCAAGCCATGTTCATCACCGTCCATCTCTAAGAGGAGGGGTTGTGCTTCCCATCCATGGTCATCCTATAAGCCAAGCAAGTTACTCTATCTACATAGGTACATTGACTCACGCACACCTAGACTATCAACAAATACTGTGATCAAGTATCTTTGGATCTCAACAGGTAATCGATTATGGCAATCCTAGACTACAATAGGCATTTATCATAATGACCTAGTCTCAACGGGGCTGCTATGATTCACCACAAACAACCTACAATGCAAACACTATCAATTGATCAACCAATCAAACACAATCAAAATGGACAATTACATCAATTGTCTAAGTCTCAATGAGTATTTTTGTTCAGATACCTTGACTTCATCAGACAATTACATCAATAGTCTAAGTCACCACAAGTCACTTTAATTCACTTACTCAGACTTTATCTTGTCCAAATGAACAATTGACATCAACTATCACACTTTGACTCAATCGGGGCAATTTAACAAATTACACTAGATTGTCCAACCAATTTTGATCAATTGTGTAGCATCAATCAAAATCACACACTACCTTTGCACTGTATCTCTTGGATGACCTAAGGGTACTCGTTGGCTTGCCCGTTCTACATATTCACTCTGTTTTCTCCCATTCTTTCACCATTATTTTTACATTCTTCTATTCTACCTCCCCCCAACTTCTTTCTCTTTTTCGAGAGATCGCTCGATTTTTCAAAAAAATTTGCCCCATCTATCAAGGGGGCATACCACCCACTAAAATAACATTTATGGGCATATTTCTTCACACCTATCTTTCTTTTCTTGAAACGATGCGATAAACCACACCGTCTCAAAGAGGGGAAAATGCAGACACATAAATTTGTCCACTTAATTAAATGAATATTTAATATTTATTTGATCAATTAACCATCAATCAACAATTAATTAAATTAATATTTAATTAATTCATCCTCAAACTCTTCTCCTATTAATTAAATAAATTGTTCAATTTATTTAAATTAATTCACTCTAAACAATCAATTAAATGAATAAAACGTATTTATTTAATTTAACCCCTTTCCTCCTTTAAATAAATAAATAAATATTTATTTAAATCTCTAAACTACCCCCCCCCCAACTTGCATTCTCCTACAAATGCAAGTTGCACCTATTTGATTGAAATAAAGTAATTTTATTTTAATTAAAATCTTATTTTCTCTCACTTACCAAACCCACTTGCTCTTCTAATCCCCTTCTAGACTCTTCTAACCACCTTCTAGACTCTTCTAACCCCTTCTAATTAGCTTAATCCATCTCCTAAATATTGTCACATTGCTAAGCAACTTGAAGTCACTTCTCAAAGTCTCAAAGTCTTTGAAATGCATTAAAGGCTTTATGACTTCAACAAGTTAACCCTCAAAGTCTTCCAAACCACTTATGGATCTTATATAACCATTAATGGTTAACTCAACTCACCCACATGGTTAGAGACTTTCCCTCTAACTTAACCCCCATCTAACTCATGTGTCTCTTCAAGCATATATTGCTTTGACCATGGTTATCCCCACTAACTCTTGCACAAGAGTTTATCCATTTGATAAAAGTTTTATCCATTAACTCAAGCCTAACCAAACCCTCCCAGGGTAACCCTCATGTCATCTCAAGCATTTAATGCATCTTCCCTCTCCTCTCAAGTCATCTCATGTTGACATTTGTCATCATGGGATTAGGTTGAAATCCATCACATATATCACAAACCCATCAATCCTAGCCCTTGTTGAGATTACTCAATCTCAACCATCCATTTCTCTATTTTTCCTATAAATAGAGCCCATTCATTCTCCAAAAAGGATCCAGAAATCTTGTATGCATCAAACCTATAGTAATTTTGAGAGAGCATTTAAAAGCACTTTTCTTTGTTATTTTGGTTAAATTTAACATAGACTATTTAGGTTTTTTTCTCATATTTAGCTTGTTTGCATTTGCATAATTAGTTATCTTCATTTTTATAACCTTGAATCTCCATAAGACATCCATAATAGTGCAAAAAGTTGAGGGCTACACTCATGTGGAACTTGGAGAGGAGAGGAACAAGGGAGGAACAACTAAGAGCATGTTGGAGAGAGTTTTGGAGGGTTGTATCTCATTCCTTCATTTTTGTATGCATTCCATTATCTGTTTTATATCTCTCTTGATATGCATGCTTAGGATCTTAGTTTCGTTTATCTTTCATTTGTGTCAGTAACATATTAACATTTGGACTTGTGTCTTGTGAATTCCTTTTCAGCATGCATCATATTGTATATAATTTCTATTTGAAAATTGGGTTGGCTGCAAATTAAGATAGTCCAGCATGATCCTCTTAGTTTGGACTGCATCAATTGGTATCACATCTAGATGATTGGTTGGGAGAAACTAATTTTTATAGAAACATGAAGAAGATAAGTGGAGTTGGAAAAGATAAACTGAAACATCCTCAAAACTGAGAAATTGTAGAGTATGTGTGAGTTGTTATCCTCTAGAAAAGGTTGAGCTTGGGTAGAAGGTGCAAAAGATAGGTGTTCCTCTCATAAACCATTTGTTGTGTAGAGGATAGGTAAGAGTGGGTTTGTTTTGCGGAGGACCTGTGATTATAGAGGGACAAGTTAGTCTCTAAGAGAATTGACAAAGAGGAATAAGATGAGTTTGAAAAGAAGGATGAGTTGGATCATGAGGAGACCCGTGATAATCCCATTTTGGGAAGAGAAATGGGAAGATGTGGAAAGAAAAAAGCTCTGTAAAGGAATTAAAAAAGTTCCAAGGCAGATTACATGAATTGGAAAAGAGGATTGATGTGGAAGAGGGAATATTAGAAGAGAAGTTTGAGGAGAAGAAAGACCCCCTGAATGAAGACAATTACAACCCTTGGTTAGAAGAAACATCAAAGAAGTATGAGAAAGAAGTATACACGTGTAAATAGCAAAAATGAAAAGAAGAAAGGAAATGAGATGAGAAAAGAAGAGAGAAGAAAGGAGAAAATGGTCATTATGGACCATCAGTTAGTGAATGAAAGTAGGGAGTGCGAGGGAGATGAAAATACCTTAGAGATTGAGGTAAAATAAGAGGAAATTCAAAAAATGAACTTTGAATATCCTAAGTATGATGAGGTGATTAAAAAGTATAGAAAAAATCTCCCATTGAGGAGATAAGGAAGATAGAGAAATTGTTTGCAACAAAAGAAAATGTGGTAGTTGTTGCATGTGAGAATGTTTTTGCAACAATGGAGCTTGAGGAGGTTGTAAAAAATAAAGAGGATAAAGAAGATTTAATGTCAATAGAAGAAGAGTGGTTTGAAAATATTATTGATAGAGATGAGAACACGAGTGTCATAGTGAAGGATGAGAAAATGAATATTATTGATGATGGTAATAAGGAAAAAAAAAGTAGTGAAAAAAGAGGTAAAGTTTATATTTTGTGATGAAATTCATTTTCTTTAATTTGAAATGTTGAGGATTCAAGAGTATCAAGAAGAATGCTTGGAAATTTTCAATTTCCATGGAGTTGTAGGTGCATATTTGTATGAAAATTTTGCAGATTTGATTATGGATGAGGTGATATTTTTGTGGAAGAGCTTAGAGAATAGTGGGTTGTATCCCATGAAGGAGGAGAGGAGAGGAGTAATTATTTGGATT